>NC_080734.1:6815891-7120891 GCF_019097595.1 Hemibagrus wyckioides | reverse complement strand
TCTCTCTCTCTCTCTCTCTCTCTCTCTCTCTCTCTCTCTCTCTCTCTGTCTGTTTCTCTCTCTCTCTCTCTCTCTCTCTCTCTCTGTCTGTTTCTCTCTCTCTCTCTCTCTCTCTCCGTCTGTTTCTCTCTCTCTCTCTCTCTCTCTCTCACACACACACACACACACGGTTTGACATAACTAAATTCATGATTTCATTTTAGTCATTTTTCTCTCTCTCTCTCTCTCTCTCTCTCACACTCACACACGCCTCACCACAAGCATTTCGATGTACAGTTGTCCCTGATGTTTAATGCACAAAACAAATAAACTTACGTTTACTTTACCAAACTAAAGGAACCCTCTCAATAAAAAACATGAAATTGACAAATTTTTATGTATTTTGTCTATCCACTTTTTGTTTCCCCGCTAAAGCAAATAAATAATCCATCTCGTTCACGTTCACTTGACGTTTTAACGTAAGCAGTCTCAGTCACTGCTGATGGCATGTTACAGATGACTCAGAGTAGTGACTGAAATACATCCTCCGAGATCTACAGTCTGGGCTGAAAGGAAATCAGCTTCACTTCTTCATATCATTCTGTGTGTTTTTCTTATTCTCATTGGTGGTGCTGTTGCACTTGGTATCATAAATATTTCATCCTTTTTAATCAGTAGTAGTCAACAGCAATAACTTATACTGCTTTCTTCTTTTTATCTTTGAAACACAGGGAGGTTTAGGTTCAGGGAGGTAGCACACCTGAATGTTGTGGGACATTTCACATGACTTCAAAATAGCCAGAGTAATAATCAGTGTTCTTTACACATTACTATGGGAATAATTAGTACTGGATCAGTATTAAGTACCAGATGATAACCATACCCATCTGTACATGTACTGTTTACTGTGTGAGATTTGTTTCTCCCCCTAACATTTTACCCTTTTCACGTTTCAGCGTGTTCCAAGGACTGGTTGGGTTTACCGGAAAGTTAAGCAACCCGAAAGTGTGTCTGATCACATGTACAGGATGGCGATGATGGCATTAACACTCCAAGACCCCAGTGTAAACAGAGAGAGGTGAATGAGTGCTCACTTCCTCTGTGGTCAGTGTAGAGCATGCAGCACACATAGATGGTGGATTTGTGATGTTAACACTGTGCTTAGAATAAATGAACCTCATTAAATCCTGATTAGATTAACAAAACCAAGTAAACCTGTAATGCAGATCGGTGTGCTTTTTCTCTCTTTCCAGATGCATGAAGCTGGCTTTAGTTCACGACCTGGCAGAGTGCATTGTGGGAGACATCGCTCCAGCCGACAACATCAGCAAAGCCGTGAAACACAGAAGAGAAAAGGTTATAGATCGGGATTTTAATTTCTTTCTGTCACATGAAAGTAAATCATTAGCCATAATTTCTGGTCTGCTTACAAGTATCATTGTTATACTCTTTCAGGAGGCAATGGTTCGCATCACAGGCCTTCTAACTGAAGATCTACGTAAGGAGCTCTACCAGTTGTGGGAGGTTTGTTTGTGCGCTCTAGCAGAGCACTGCTGAGACATCTGTACTACAACCACTATCTGTACACCAGCCACTACTAGTCTGTTATCGACCATTACTGTGATGACCACAGCCCTGTTTGTTTCCTCTCTATGCAGGAGTATGAGAATCAGTCGAGTCATGAGGCTAAAGTGGTGAAGGAGCTGGACCAGCTGGAGATGATCCTACAGGCTCATGAGTACGAGGAGCTGGAGGGGAATCCGGGCCGACTGCAGGAGTTCTTCACCTCCACTGAAGGTTTCATCACATTTCCCGTCATTTACGTATTAGACAATCTTTTTTTAATGCATAATCGTAAGCCATGCCTAAGCTATATATCTATATATTATATATAATCTATATATTCTCCTCTAAAACTGATAGCTAGAGTCAAATATTACATTTTACACTACAGAGCACCTACAAAATCATTTATAATATATTCATAAACAAAATTTCTATATTTCTGTCGCAGGCCGTTTTCATCACCCAGAAGTCGTAGCACTGGTGAAAAGCTTAAACGAGGAAAGAGCACGTCACATGACAAAAACTGCGTCCGAGAAAACAGCAGAACTGAACTGCCACACAACAACGACAGACTCCTCATGACCTCACACTTACACATCCGCATGTACTGTACATTATTTTTACAGTTCAGATTTTATTCTCATCCCTCCATGATGCACCAGGAAACAAAAATATAATATAAAATAATAATATCCCTGCACTTCTGACCTCCACTCCACTCTCTTTACAACACAAATAGCTTAACTGTGACTGCACCACCCTGTGTACTTTATGTACAAGCACACTGAAGTTTAGGGTAATATAGTGGACCATAACACCTGGATGATGGACTAGAATTGCCATGGTGACCCCCAGCATCATCATTACAACAGGATCACTGAGAATCGTGTCCGAGTTACAGTATTGAGTATAACCTGTGCAAGTCATCTTTACTTGCTGCTAGTACTAGTTATGCCGTTTCCTGTTAAGTTATTGTTGGTATTGTTGATTTTCACACTTGCTGTTTAGTCATTTTTGTCTGCTTTGCCTTGAAATATAAAAAGGTTTCACAATATTTCATTTTACTGTGGCTTTGCTAATAAAATGACCATAAATATATAATATATAAAAATGTTCAGTCTTCAAGATTCAAAGAACTTTATTAATCCCAGGGGGAAATTCCTTTGCCATGTTACAGTTTCTCTAATAAAAATATAAGCGAGGAAGAAAGAAATATATACACAGTTATATAAACCGTAAAATAGATACAAATACTGTATTTATAAATAAATACTGTACAAGTAATAGTGTTGAACTGTAGTATTGCACACATGGAGTGTAAATTGGTGATCATTTAAACAAGTGATAATGGTAAAGTTGTATTGTACATGAAAGATAAAGGTGAAATTGTAATGTGCGTGAAAGGTCTATAATTACTATAGCACCCATTATTAATTATTGCGCATGGAATTGCACATGAAAATGTCCCAACACTTAAAGGGAGGAAATGTTCAGTTCAGTGATGTTTCTACATGACATTATGTAATGATAACAGTCATTAACTGTACATTCTGGAAACAAGGGCAAATTAGCAAGTATACTGTTCAGGTATAACATTATGAGCAGTGAGAGGTGAAGTGAATAACACTGATTATCTCCTCATCATGGCACCTGTTAGTGGGTGGGATATATTAGGCAGCAAGTGAACATTTTGTCCTCAAAGTTGATGTGTTAGAAGCAGGAAAAATGGACAAGCGTAAGGATTTGAGCGAGTTTGAGTAAGGGCCAAATTGTGATGGCTAGACCACTGGATCAGATCATCTCCAAAACTGCAGCTCTTGCGGGGTGTTCCCGGTCTGCAGTGGTCAGTATCTATCAAAAGTGGTCCAAGGACGGAACAGTGGTGAACCGGTGACAGGGTCATGGGCAGACAAGGCTTATTGATGCACATGGAGAGCCAAGGCTGGACCATGTGATCCGATCCAACAGACGAGCTACTGTTGCTCAAATTGCTGAAGAAGTTAATGCTGGTCCTGATAGAAAGGTGTCAGAATATACCCCATGTTATAGTTATTCTAAACCTCGCATTTATACCCAGTTTAAGGAACGTTTCACACTCGAAATTTGTAGCGGGTTTAGCATAGATTTTGCAGTGTTAACATCACAGTGTTGCCGATGGTTTACACTGGGAAATGATGCAGTGTTAAGACTCGTTGCTAAGCAACAGACACCCAGTCAGAAAGTCAGCAGCACGTGCTTCATATCATGTGAAAACCAGGACTGCTCGGTAGTGTCAGGCGGCAAAACAATAAACTTCACTGAAGTGTGTGTTGCAGCAAGCGGGAAATAAATGATACTGAAAATTTAGCAGAAGTTGGATATCAACAACGCGAAAAACACACACACAAGAAAAAAGATTAGAAAGCGATGAAAGGGAACAGTACCTGCTCAGCTGTATAACCCCATGAATTGTGGAGTTTTCAAATAACAGGCTTATTCATAATGAGATCACGTGATACTTTAATTGCACACAGGTCTAATCAGGTCTTATCAGTTTATCTAATTGTGAGACCTCATGTTACACCAGAACTTATGCAATCACAACCTTTTTATTGTTTTATCGGTAATCAGTTTTGCAAACTACAGTATACTTCATTTTTTTCTACAAACAGCCACTTTAATAAGAACATCTGCTCATTTATGCAACTGTCCACTCAGCCAACCATGTGGCAACAGTGCAAGGCATCAAATCATGCAGATATAGGTCAAGAGCTTCAGTTCATGTTCGCAAAATATCAGAATGCGGGAATAATGTGATCTCAGTGACTGTGTCAGGGTTCTTCTTTTGAGTATTTCAGAAAACATACAGAATGGTGTGAAAATGACAGCTCATGATGTGAATGACAGCTCGGCATGTCTGCAGTCTGAAATGCCTTGTTGATCAGAGGTCAGAGGAGAATGGGCCGGCTGTGAGCAGAAAAGGGTATCGGACAACATACTGAATACTAAGGACGATGGTCTATGAGTAGATGATTGCATTGGGTTCAATTCTTGTCCTTGAAGAACAGGAATCTGAAGCTACACAGAGTACAGGATCCTGAAATCAAGCAGAGGAAGAATAGAAGACGACCAAGTGATATTTTTCTAATCTTCAGCTGAAATTTTATTTGGATGAAACACCAGTGTTTAATGAGCCACAGGTCAAACACAATTGCATGCATTTTTATGCAGGATGCATAAAAGGATATTTTATTTTTTTAATGCACAAAAGAAACAGATGAAAAGACAAAATGTCTTATCCAAGCATCAGAAACGTTCTCCAGCTGGAAGTTCAGTTCAACAGTGTAACACTTCTTCTAGTCCACCTTATGGATCCATCTCATACTGTATATAAAGTCAAATAAGTTGAAAACATAGCCATGTTCAAGGTAGCCCAAACAAAACCCACAACCACTGACTGGTAGACTGGACGGTTGATGACCCTGTCATGTGTCCCAACATCGATGTCCTCGCAACATGAAAATTTACAGATGACCTCTTTTCCTCCCCAGACACATCATTTTTATATTTTATTTTATATAAGGATAGTTAACAAAAAATATTAACAAGGATTTAAATAAAAGTCTTAAAATATGACTTGATTTGAAATTGTTTATAATGTTATTTTGGTGGACAGGTACATTTGGATGCTGTGGGTTTATTTCATTTCCTGTGGTTTCAGGATATTGCTTCAATAGTACATTAATAAGAATGTATCACAGGAACAAATGTTATAATGTTTGTCATGGATTTGTCGTAGATCCAAGACTCTGAATTTTTGTATTAGGTTGGTTTTACTGCCAATTGGACTAGACCATTAAAATAGCCATTTTGTCACACTAATAACTCTGAACCAGAAAGACAGAATTCCTTGTTTAAAAATAATCAAGAAGTAAGCACAAAAAAAAAATTCATAGGTTTAAGGGCTGAATTAAAAAAGAAGCCAAATGTACAGTATGAACTTGTACAAAAACCTAATAAGTTATTAAATCTAAACAAATTAACTGAGGTTCATTTCAGGCATCAATATCAATACCAAGTATTATATTTTGATAATATTGCTGGTTTATTTAATCATCAGTTTTGTCCACCATTTGTTTAAGGCTTCTGGCTACATTTTGGTCATTCCAAATGAATTTCAAACATACCCCACTTGACCATTAATCAGTGAAGGATATCCCAAGGTGAACTGGTTTAGGGACATTAGAAAGCATTAGAAAATAGCTTAAGTGAAATGTTTGGTCATGGCTGGTACTTCATTCTGGACTGCAGGAAGTCTTTCCTATAGAGGCAGTGTATCCTTGTGACCACAGAAGGGCACCAGAGCTCCATCTCCAGTCTTGTAGTCATGTAGGCTGTAGATTTTTTTCAACATATTTGGTCCAGTCTTATTAGCACTAGTTGTTTTCACTCAGGTTGTTAGCGGAGGCTGAAGAGCCATTGTTCTGAGCACTGGCCTGAGCTGCTGATGAGAGCACATCCTCGAAATTTCCTCCACTAGCATTCCCGCCAACCTTCGACTGCTCAGATGGAAAAGAACAACAAACAAGGCCATGTTTAGTTTCAAAACAGCACACAATAGAGTGTTTCATTGGTTTCATTAATAATAATAATAATAATAATAATAATAATACGCTCTCTAATTAAATTATTTCTGTTAATAGATCACACTGCAAAGAAAAGCAGATCCTGCCAGGACCAAATTTCAGGAATATATATTCTGCATTGTTAGAGTATTGGTTCTCAGAAACCATTGGGTTCAAGTACAAATTACTAAAAGCAGTGAATTGTGGTAAAATATTCCAGGCTGAGGTGGATGCAGTTGTAGCTTTCAGCAGCTTAAGAATAAAAACAGACCATTTCAAAATGTGAGACTGGCTCTAAGTGAAAAAAAAAGGTAAGTGGTCAGGACGTTGGCAAACAACACAGTGTGGCAGAGCCGAGAAACCAAACAAAACAGTCTTGCTCAGTTTAGGTGACGCACACTGAGTGTTACCATGCAAACACTTGTGTAAATTGCCTCTTTTAAACAGTCAGAGAGTGGGTGTGTAATTGGTAACAGGTGTGTGTTAATAAATCTCCAGACACTGATCATGCTGGTAATGTGTGGAGCTGGGGATTGTAGATCCTGGCGGCCATTTTGTAGGCTGCTGTGTGTGTTCTTGGAATTGTAGTACAAATACAGAGATGACTAGCAGAGTGCCAATAATTCTGGAGCTACCTGTAGCACACAAGGTGCATGCTTTTCAATACATGGAGCACTATTTTATAAGTGTGAGGTGTACAATAATAAGTTGGGACAGATATATTGATTATGTCCAAGATCACATTCATAATAAATTCATAACAAAAACTTTAACCCACTTAGTCCCTGAAAACTAGTTGTTACTATAGATACAATAATGCATTAGAACAATAATATAAACTAGCTGAAACTAATCTCTGAGCTGCTGTTATAGAACATCAATCACCACCTTCTGATCAATCAGATTCCAGAATTCATCACTGCTGGGATTCTAAATAATTACTTGTATATTTAAAAAAAAAATAAGAGTCTGATTTCAGGAGACATCCTGACATTTCTCATTACTCACACAAACAGAAAGCTGCATGAGTGTAGGCACGCTGCCAGCACTAACAACACATAAATGATTAACAGCACTGGACTAACAGATCCTCCATAGAGGGGGAGGGGGGGTTTAGAGAGAGAGAGAGAGAGAGAGAGAGAGAGAGAGAGAGAGAGAAAGAGAGATGCATTCACTCCTGACAGCACTGAGGCTTCAGGTTTGTCTGAAACTCAGGTCAATATTGACCGACAGTGATCGTCCACACCCTGTTCGTGTACACTTACCTTAATGTTCGAAACTGTAGTTTCAACCTTGTCCTCGAACGACTTAAAGCTCTGCAAGTTCCTGTTGGCGAAAACATAAATAAAACATATATGATACTATAACGCTTCACTGTATGTGCTGAAAGATATTTTGTTTGATTATAATAACTTAATTTTTGTTTTGCCTTCATTATAATACATGCATTATCTAGTTTGCAATCATTAGCTTAATACTTAAGCCCTGGCTAATACTTAGCATGTCATATTAATTAAGTGGCTAATACTAACTATATACATAAATACAAACTAATTATCTAACAGTTTGAATGTTATGCTTTTTTATTACCGGTCTAACAGTTAGCATAAAATAACAACTAACAGTTAGCATGTCATACAAACTAATTACCTAACAGTGAGGATGTCATATTAACTACCTGGCTAACAGTTATCATGCTATATCATGCTATATATACTAACTAACTGGCTAACACTTTTGCCTAACAGTTAGCATGTCATTCAAACTAACAGGCTAAATATTAGCATGTCATATTAACACTGGGGTTACTAGGGAAGCTAACTGGTTTACAGTGAACATGGCATGATAATTAAGTGGCTAACAGATTGTATGTCATGCTAACTCATTTGCTAACAGCATATCATGCAATAAAGGTATATATCTTTTAGCATGTCATATTAATTAGGTGGCTAATAATAACTATATACATAAATACAAACTAATTATCTAACAGTTTGAATGTTATACTTTTTTATTATCAGTCTAATAGTTAGCATAAAATAACAACTAACAGTTAGCATGTCATACAAACTAATTACCTAACAGTGAGGATGTCATATTAACTACCTGGCTAACAGTTATCATGCTATATCATGCTATATATACTAACTAACTGGCTAACACTTTTGACTAACAGTTAGCATGTCATTCAAACTCCTTATCTAACAATTAGTATGTCATGCTAATTAACTGACTATCGGCTAGCATGTCAAAACAAAGGTTGTCAAATTAATTAACTTGCTAACAGTTAGCATGGTTAACATGATAACTAACTAAGTAGTTTTTTTTTAATTGGTAGCATCAGCAATAAAGAAAATGTGTGACCCATTGTTAGTGGTGTTGAAAGTTTAATCTACATTTGTCTTTTGGTTGTGTTACATATTTTAACATTCACTATTTTCATTGTCAGCTCTCAACCCTGTCTTTGTGCTTCATAATAGCATAATAGCCTCAAATCCACCTCACGTGTAATTCATTCCCTGCTCCAAATTCAACTCTGTCAACTTCACTGCTAATCATAATGAAGAACTGATGTTTCTGATAAACCGATATACACACTCGGATCCACATTTACCTCATGGTGGGTACGCTCATCGAGTGGTGTATAGAGTAGCTGTCCATAGTTAGCATGGTCAGGTGAGAGAGACACACATTAGCATGACGAAGCGGCAAAGAAATACAGCTTAGCAAACACGACACAGATCAGCTCAGGATCTGCTGCAGGTTCTAACAGTGTTTTTCTTACTAAAGGCTGCTAAGTTATATAAATAAGTCACATTATCAGAAGCGTGTGTTATGTACACAGTTAGCACATCTCAAGGACGGTGTGTTTCAGTAAAATGGAACTATTTGCAGATCTACAATCAAATCAGACTCTAGTGCAAGACCTAAAAGTCTCTTTATGACAATTTAGCGAAAAATAATGTCTTTATATTTAATATTTTACCACAGCACTCTGAAAGTAGTTCAGGCAAAAAGGCAAATCACAGGTTTGTATTAATGAGCTGGTTCTAATATGTTATTGTTGTTTCTATAGTAACAACTCGCACAAAGGCCTGTCCATTTAAAAAAGCTATGTTATTAGCTAGCTATGTTAGCTTTTTATTTGCAAATGGTCACTTAACAAGTAAAATGACTTGCACTGGACACAATGGTGCTATCTTAAAACATGGCAGGAATTTTCATGAACCAGTTTCTTTAACAAAACGTTTGATGGGGTCAACAATCAATGCAGTAGGGATAAAGAAACCATTAGGAAGGGATAACAGGATGTTCTTTCATATAAATGACAACATCTTTGGCTTAAAGCTGTGATTGGACAGTGCTTGCATTTCAGTTTGGTGTAGTGTAACGAGGTCAGCATTTATTTCTTTAAGAGTATGTGCTGCTAGTGTGCTTCAGCTATTTAGGCCTGTAATGTCTATACCTCACATTAGAAAATAGTGACATCACACAAAACAAGCAGGTTAGTCCACATATCTTACCCTATTGAATTTAGTCTTTCGAAGTGCAAAAGGAGAAAAAAAAGTCAACATTTAACTAGTTTAATCCCAGCAAACATTTACTCATGGGGTGTTTATTAATTCAATGTAACTTCACACCTTCTCAGAACACACACACACACACACAAAAGCATGCAGAGCAGTCCAAACACACTCTAATCCAAGACTAGACTAGCAAATGGTCACAAAGGTGCCAGGGAATATTGCAGAAGCCTGATGAAAGGATATGATTTCCTGACTAAGCATATGCACTACATGCAGTTATGTAGAATAGATGAGTCAGGATCATCATCTGTATTGTGGTAAGCACTGACAATCAGTGTATTCATGCAAAAAAGCTGAAATCCTCTCTCTTTCTTTCTTTCTTTCTTTCTTTCCTTCTTTCTCTCTCTCTCTCTCTCTCTCTCTAACACACACACACACACAAATACACAAAGACATACCTCCTGCCACTGAGTAAGTCAAGGCCAAACATGCTGGAGTAAATCAAGCAGAACGAAAGGTTTGTTTTCAACACAATTCCAATATCATGGGAAAGAACAGGACGAGAAAACAGAACATTTTCATTTACAACTGGGATTTTTAACAGAGACAGAATAGACCAGGAGTTTTACATAACATTACTAACGTTAATTCTCTTTGATTAAAGGTTTCTCTGATATGTGGTTAAAAATTACATTCAATAAACACTTAATAATTTCTTAATTCCACATTTATTGTGTTTAGAAAATGACCTGAAGTCTCTCAAAATTCCTTCAGTTCAATGGGCTGAGTCAAACTATTTTCTAGTGTTGGACAAAAAGCCGCACTGTAATATGAAGCCTACACAATATCTCAATAAAAGGAGTCTCCAGCTGTAAGTTTTCCGACATGGGAAATTCTTCATGACGGATGGCTTTGCTGTTTCTCTGTAACATGACAAGCTACATATTTTTTGTCTTAATTATTTAAAAAGTTTTTTGAGGGCACCATCTACAAATATAAATGTATAACAATTATGTGTTTTTTTTAAATAAATAAAAACTGCAATAATCTTTATACTGCTTCCTCACACCAGCATTTTGTTGCCCCCCCCCCACCCCCCATAATATTTAAATAAATTTACCCTTGACATTATTTTCTTGACAGATGCTGGTATGAATTTTGTTGAGTTCTTGTATTCGATCACATATTTGAGATCACTAGAGCATTTTTTTTTGTGTCAGAAGAAGCACCTGACAAAACAAAAGACTTAAGCAGACATCTCCCTTTTCTTTCCATTTGATCTCACTGCTGTTTATGAGAAACTATAGACATAATAATAACCTCTTTGTTTAGGTTTTGGCTGAGAGCTTGAAAGCTGTTTTCAGTCTCAGATGCGGTTCGAATAACAGATCATTGATCCACATGAAAACATCACTTAGGGTTTGTTTCAAGTCTACACCCCATGTGAGACGGCTACTGTAACCGCTCTCGAGGCTGGGTGAATTGAATTGAACGATGATTTCAACAGTAACAGTGTTAATATTTTACTTAAATGACTTTTTTAATAGTACGTTCATGCCATGCCTTGCTGAATGATGGCAACGAGCAGAGTGTGTTTACTTTTAAGGCCAGGATGGGCAGAACTGCATGACTTCGAAATTCATAATTGTGCTGCTTTATTCTTAGATAAACATTGGTTTAGTCTCTTTAGCCTCTGATGCTTCAACAGTATAGTATCTGATACACTGTATTGCCAAAAGTTTTGGGACGTCTGCCTTTACATGCACATGAACTTTAATGACATCCCATCCTTAATCCGTAGGGTTTAATATGGAGTTGGCTGCTATAACAGCTTCAACTCTTCTGGGAAGGCTTTCCACAAGGTTTAGGAGTGTGTTTATGGGAATTTTTGACCATTCCACTAGAAGTGCATTTGTGAGGTCAGGCACTGATGTTGGACGAGACGGTCTGGCTCGCAGTCTCCGCTCTAATTCATCTCAAAGGTGTTCTATCAGGTTGAGGTCAGGACTCTGTGCAGGTCAGTCAAGTTCCCCCACACCAAACTCACTCATCCATGTCTTTATGGAGCTTGCTTTGTGCACTGGTGCACAGTCATGTTGGAACAGGAAGGGGCCATCTCCAAACTGTTCTCACAAAGTTGGGACCATGAAACTGTCCAAAATGTCTTGGTATACTGAAGCATTAGGATTTCTTTTCACTGGAACTAAGGGGTCAAGCCCAACCCCTGAAAAACAACCCCACACCATAATCCCCCCTCCACCAAACTTTACACTTGGCACAATGCACTCAGGCAAGTACCGTTCTCCTGGCAACTGCCAAACCCAGACTTTACACCACTGCATCCGATGGTTTGCATTGCACTTGGTTGATGTAAGGCTTGGATGCAGCTCTACTGTACACTTTTCTTGCCACAAGCTTCAGAATCTTTTTACAGCTGATTGGCAATTGGGTCTTCCAAGTATAGGCATTGTTCTACATTTACATTTACATTTCTGGCATTTAGCAGATGGCCTTATCCAGAGCGACATACAAAAATGCTAAAAGCTAAATTCAGGAAGAGTTTGGTCTTTATCTGTCATTTGAAGATGGCCAGTGACTCAAATGTTTGGACATCTAGGGGAAGTTCATTCCACCACCTCTGTGCCAGAACAGAGAAGGGGTTTACGCCAGATTACATACAATAACATCAAACTATTATAGCAGTGATCCAACAAGAGACCCTTGCAGGTGTGCTGAGATGCTATGGGAAAAACTATGATTGGGTTTTGCCAATGAGACTGTTCTTGTGTGATGTTTAGCTTTGAAGTACCAAAATCTAGCTAGCAATAGCTAGAATTCTCACAAAGTATAAATAATAGGTGACTTTCTATATGTTATATATAATTTTATTTTTAATTCTGATAAATCGTTAGAGAATTTGTCTGAATGTAGCATTTAAAAAATATAACATTAGATTAACATAACTACACATCATAAGTGAGAGACATTATAGAATATTTTGCAAGTCTTAGGCTAGCTGACAATTCTTTCCCTCCAGAAACACTTAAACAATATTAAGTAATTTTGTTGGGATATTCAAATAGCAAAATTCTGATTTCAAACGCCATCCCTAGCTCACATCAGCTTCATCAAAACTATATGTTCCTGCTTGGACTTCTGAGAAGTGCTTCCACTCCTTTAAAGGCAAACACAGAGAGAATCAGGAGGAGACTCTCCCCATAGGCTATTCAGACCCTCAACCAGGACAAAAACTAGAGCTTGGACTTTTCTGGACTCATAACACGCACTACCTCAACGGAAGAACTCACTTTGCAAAACTCACTAAAACCTGCACACATATTGCATTTTATAGCAAAACAATATTCATATCACTGTATCAGTCATTCTCTTTTATTCATATGCCATATTTTTTCTATATTTTTTTTTATTTATTTTTCTTGTACAGCTAATTATTTTATTTCACAGCTAATTCCACTTATTCCCTCATCATTCTATTTGATTTTATTTCACTTTTAAATGAAATTTTTTTGTCTGTTTTTAGTTGTAATAAGTGTTTCACTGTATGTTGTACTGTGCATGATTGTGCATCTGACAAATAAAATTCGAATTAGAATTTAAATTAAAGCAAATTTCGGGCAAGCTAGCATGTAATAGCCAACCTAGCATGTTTACCCTACTCTGGATTGTATAATGTAGTAAGTTGGTACATGTAGCAGCCAAGTCTCCTGATTATCCCTGGGCTGGGAGTCACGGAAACTAGGAGTTATGTCAATCAAGCGTGCTCATTAGAATATTAGGCTACGCCCATTAGAACTGATCTGAGACTTGGCACTTTATTGGATCTAATATTTGGCACTTTATTCCTTGTTAAGTGTTAACTGATTTTCCAGACAACTAAGAAAGTAAGAAATATATGACACTATGATGAATATTATGAATTTTTTTTCAGTACTAAAGTCAGCACTTCTGTCCAGGCCCAAGCCCTGATGCTGAATGCAGCCTGATGAAAGCTGCTTATGTAACACAATCTGAAGCAGACTGTCTGGAGTAAAGCACTCTCGGGCATCACACGGCAGTTGACATGTCCTCAGCAGGGGACGACTGAGGACAGTGTGCGTATTGTGCTGTTAATTGGAGAAAGCTGTTGCTCCTGGCTGTTCTACAGGATGGTGAAGGACAGAGCAAGGGAGCAAAGCAAATGCAGGAACTAATAAAGAAAAAAAAAAAAACTAAGCTATACCTCATATCCCCTAATTTTCTGCTGATGGCCGTTCCCAGGTTGCTGAAAGCCGCTGTGGTCTTCTGACCTGCTGTGCTTAGGGTCTCTGAGGTCTTTTTATATCTGTAGATGACAAACATATAATTATTATTAGTCACCTGTATTTGAGAAACAATGAGTCAAGCAGTGAGATTGCTTCTCTGGAATCTTCTCATCAAAAAGAACTGCTGTGATGAGCTACATGAATAGAGAATTACAGTTTAATATGTATGAAAAGATTGGATTTATGTAATTTGGTCAGGGTGCCAAGATCTGCAGGTTAGCCACAGAGTTTATGCTTTTTTTAAAACCCTAACTATGGTGATACATGAGACCCTTAAAGACACAAAGATTCCAGTGAGTGCTTAAAGTACACAATACCTGAATAATATGCATTTGTACTAATAGAATTTACTGTAGCACTTCCTTTTTTTTACATTTTGCACATTTCTCTATTTTCTTTGACGTGTGAATTAACAAACCTTGTTTTTTTGAACAAGTAGAACACAAGGACAGTCATATTGTATCCTGAACACCTTTAAACTCTGGGTATAACAATTCAGCAACTAGTACTGTATAAAGGATCTGATTGTATTAAATAAAGTGAAAGAAATAGCAAAGATGTGTAGAGTTGATGTGAGAGTGAAGAATGTTCGTCTGGAAAGACAGGCAGGTTCAGACAGTTTAAAGGATAAATATTCAGGTGCAAAATATTCTGGCTCTTTTTATTGTAGATGGATATAAAGACATAGTATAGTGTGTGAAATTTTCCATTGTACCATGTAGCTAGGAAACAAATTTAGCAAATAAGTAAAAGAATATAAGTGGATAAGAAAAGAATAAGAAGTGGTATTCAAATCATATGCTATGATAATATTTTCTGTCCCACCTATAACATCCATCCATCCATCCATTTTCTGTAACACTTATCCCACACAGGGTCAAAGAGAACCTGAAGTCTATCCCATGAGACTCAGGGCACAAGATAGGACACCATGAACAAGGTGTCAATCCAATGCAGGGCACACACACACCCATTCACACACTCCAGGCAATTTAGAGATGCCAATCAGCCTACAGTACATGTGGGGAGGAAACCAGAAAACCCAGAGGAAACCCCAAAGTACGGGCAATTGAGTCGAGAATTGAAGCCTCAATGGTTCGAGCTTAAGCCACTGTGCCCTGTCCTGCAGCTCTAACATTAGTTTAATTAATATAATTTTGTATTAAAATTGAATAGATAGATCATACAGGAACTATATTATCAACCAAATCTGTTTCAATATCTAATTTCACCTTTGGCTTACATTTCAAATATTATCTTAGGCTGAAGTATGTTCTTCCATTTGAACTCTTTTATGTCCACATAAGCAACTCAGTCTGAGATACTGAGCAATTTGACAGTCTGAGGCTTGTGTACTGATTCAGACATAAGCTTTCTTTACTTTTTAGCTACATTAACTTCATTCGGAAGCAAAGTTCAGACTACAAACGTCTCATGGCTACACAGACCGGTACAAGGCAACACTGTGTAAGACTTAGACAGTGAACCAATCCCACTGTGTTATCTGATCCTCTCCACCTCCGTCTCCTCACCATGGCACCTGCGACCTGAGACGAAGCATTTCTTTAGAGAGCCCAGTTACCAGCGTCACCATGTGTAACTTTATAACTTAATAAACACAAACAGGGTCATACAGAAAGCCAAACACTGTACAGGCTGTACACACTTCAGCAGTGACAAGGTTGAATTGTGGTTCAGGGAGTGACATCATACGCTTGAAAAGATGCTCAGTGTTGACAGTAGAGCTGGCCAATGTGATGATATAATGTAAATATCATGATAAATTATGTCATAATATATTCTTCTGCGATATCACAGGTATTTAAAAATGAATAAATGTATTTTTTTTTAATAATAAAATTTGTTTTTTAATAATAAATATATATCAAACATTTTTAATAGCAGTTACAAGCTCGGACAGGAAGCAGCTAATTTGATTTTGTTAACGTTGTACTAAACCTTTAAAAGTGGAACATTTATTTGTTTATTTATTTTATTTATTATTAGAATTTTTTTCAATTAGTTTGAAAATGTAGAGTAATTTATTTTTGTAATTTAATGTAAATAATTGTAATAATAATAATAATAATAATAATAATAATAATAATAATGTTATTTATTTATTTATTTATTTAAATGCAAGGCTACTGTTTCCTAGCAGTGGTTTAGGAAATCTTTATTTTTATCGACCCCAAGTTTAAGTTTAAAAGTAGTTGTGTATATTTATTGATTATGGACTCATCTACCTTTTTTTCATTACATTTCCATTAGATTTATTACAGAACCAAGGTGAGTGTACAGAGTGTTCACTTCAGTGAGCTTGTACACATGGTGGTCTGGGAAAACCTGTTGTATGTCTACATTGCTAAATTCTGACAAATAGCTAAAATGACAGTAACCAAAAGTGTGCTGTAATATACAGCAATCAGGTATAATGTTATGACCATCTGCCTAATATTGTGTTGGTCCCCTTTTTGCTGACAAAACAGCCCTGGCCCATCGAGGCATGGACTCCACTACATCCCTGAAGGTGTGCTGTGGCACCAAGATCCTTTAAGTCCTGTCCTTTAAGTCCTTGCGAGATGGGGCCTCCATGGGCTATGGGCACATTACAAGACTTAAAGGATACTTACAGTCATCTAGCCATCACTATTTGGCCCTTCATCAAACTCACTCAGATCCTTAGCTTGCCCATTTTTCCTGCTTCTAACACATCAACTCAAACAAAATGTTCACTTGCTGCCTAATATATCCCACCCACTAACAGGTGCCATGATGAGGAGACAATCAGTGTTATTCACTTCACCTCTCAGTGGTTATAATGTTATGCCTGATCAATGTACAGTAATATACAGTACATGATTATATTAAGAAACCCTAAATATGCAGTGTTTGACTGGAGAGATCATAGTGGGCACCGGGTTCAACAAGCAATGTGGGGTTAACCCCTAAGGCTAACTCTAATCCTGCTCTAATCCTAAGATTTCTTCAAGTTGATAGTGAAAATGGATATAATCCTATTCCTTTCAGTAGGCAATCAGATCCTGGTTGTCAAGATGATTACCATGCTCATGCACGTTATCACATCATCATCATCATCATCATAAGATGGAAGTGCAATCTGTACAGCATGCCACAGTCAATAAAAAAGGTAAAATAAAACCTAATAAAAATGCATGAATAATAAAAGCAGAAAGGATTAATGACTCCATTAATCTGTGAGTATTTCCCACCGGGGTTAGCATGAACAGAGATCAGACGTGAAGAAACGACAACGAGGCTCGCATTTAAATGCCACGAGACATGACTTTCACTTCAGGTAATAAAAAAAGAGACTGATGTGGATGTTGCTGATAATAAATGATTAGTCGTTTAGTCCATGTTCTGATATAATGTTATGAAAATATCTTCACCTGTTCTCACTGTTTGTCATTTTAACAGAAAAGACATTCTGACTATGAAGGACACATGTGATGCAGACTTGAAATTTATCCAAAATACGTATCCTAAGTAGAGTTACGTCCTTGAGCTGTCTTTTGAATGGGACAGAATTTATTTTGGGAGCACCAATGCTGCCCAAGAGTGCTTCTTACCTAAATAAGCCTTGTACAAAATATATTACAAGGTGATCTATTCCAGTATATACAGTTTACAAGATTAATGCCACGAATTTAATGAAATTTAAATCAATTCAATCACTACATATTAGTGATTGCTGTTCACTATTTTCATAGTGTAATCAGATTTCACTCATCTGTTGTGGCCAGACAGGAGTGTTACCATGTGCTAAGTGGTCTGTGCATAACAACGCTGATGACGTCATCCTGCTAACAGACTGCTGCTGTGAATGTGTGTGTGTTTGCCCGAGTATGGCTGACCCGAGCTAGGGCTACAGATGGTTCTTTGAAAACCGTAGACCAAATCGGCAGTGACAGCGGCAAAGCACCTCTAGGACTTAAAAAGCTGTATGAAAATTGCTGTCCTGTTTGTAAACAGATGGACATCGCAGGTCACCTTATAATAACAGACAACCACAAAAAACATTAAATAAAATCAGATTTTTTTTGCTCCTTGGGTTCAACATTTATAAAATAGAAATCTAAGTGAACTGAACGCTGGCTAAATTGTGTGTACGTCTGGGAGCCGTTCAAAACTTGTTTTCGTCAGTGGAAAGCCAAGCGAAGCTAACTAAAGCGAGTTTACAATTTGTTTTTTTCAGTCAGCGAAAGCTGTTTTTGCTCTTTTTTTGTTGACAGATTGGTGGAGTGGTTGGTCTGTTCTATTTTTAGCCCAAGCTTGGTGGTGTATGTGACATTTTGGTCACATACCAAAATGGACTTCGGTTTGTTTTGTCGAGCTGATACTTTTGATCTTCAGTAGATGAGCTTTCATATTTTAAGTCCAAAAGTGATATTTGTGGTGTCTACTGATGATGGTGCTAACTCTTTTGTAGTGAGCGTTTCCAACTAGGAAGTCAGACGTTTTAGTGGGAATTGGCAGCTCAGAGGTTATTGAAGTATTGCTTGAAAAGTTGTGAGTTTAAATCCCACTATCACTAGGTTGCCACTGCTGGGTCATTGAGCAAAGTCTTTAACCCTCAACTCTCAGATGTATCAAATGATGTCAATGGAATTGACCAGAATCCTCTATCAGGAGGCTCAAAACCAGGAAACAGTTTCATATCCAGTAAAAAGACTTAGGAAAAAGGACAACACTAAATGCATTAAGACTTCACAACAAACAATAGTGAATACAAACACACAAGCTAATCTAGGACTAACACAGAACAGGTGAACAAAACACTCAGGTAACAAACTAATAAGAGGACAGAGGTAGAGACAGCACTAAAACAGGAACAAAGACACGGAATATAAATCAAAAGCAGCATTGAGAACGTTCTGATAGGGGGAACACGTGACATTGAAGACATGACCTAATTTTATGCATAACGTTAAAAGCCAGCTAACGTAAAGAAATGTGTGAATAAGAACATTACTCACACTGTGCTTGACTGAACATCGTTCCAGCTCCTGCTTAAGTTCTGTTTTAGCTCACTTAACGTCGACATGCCCAGCCTGTGCTTCAGCTCAGCATGATGCTTCTCTTTGGAGGCCAGAACTTGTTTCAATGTGGCAATTTCATCCTCCAGCTGGCAAAAGAAATACAGGGTTTTGCCTTGTAGCATATCATTCAGAAATGAGTTACAGTACCAGAACAGAAAAACGATACGGTGGATGGTGGGAAGATGCATGGCTGTAAACGTACTCACAGTCTTTCATTTAATGCCTATTTTCAGAAAGTGTATTTGAACCAGCCTTGAATTGTAATCAGAAAGGGCTAGGATTCACAAGGATGTGGACAAATCATAAATTTAACATCCCATAGAGAAATAACAAGTTTGCTGACAATTTAACTGTCCCGTAATTAATCAAACTAAAAAAAAGGTAGCTAATCTATCATATTAGCCAAACAGCCAGATAATTATCGGCAAAGTGTACTAATAGCTTAAAGATATTCACAATATTTAAGACATGTTTAAACATGAAGTGGCTTCTTCACTTTACAAGCTTTCGTACTTTAACCCTTTTTACCAGTACAGCATCAGAAATCTTCTTATCTGACATTTTTAATCAGTATAAACAAATGAATTATTTTATTGCTGTGAGTCTGATGTAAAATGAGTGAGGGCTCTGTTGGCTTTCAGTGTGAGATGTTTGTTTTTCCCTCTGTTGGATAGCCTTACACAGAAGATAGCACTTTTAAACTTTGGATGATTATGAATGAGCATTTGGGGCTTCTCAGAGAGTAGAAATGGGTTTGAGATCACCATTTATTTTGGAGACAGAAACATCTGTGTGGAAAAAATGAACCATTTTTGTTCTTTGGGAACATTTCAACGAAACCCTAGTAGGCTAGGCAAAAAAAGAAATACTTGAACAACTACAAATTCTTAAATGCCTGAGTGTCTACTTTCATATGAGCTTTATATTTGACAAAGACGTTCAATGCAAAAACCACTGTGAACTAGGAAGTAGAATCTCTCAAACAGAGACAAGCATGATGATACAGACAATAAAACCTCACAGTGTAGTTATAATAACTGCCAGCACTCTTTGAACGCAGCTCAATCAATCAACTGACGATGCTCCGCGAGGTAAAGCAGGAGAGTCACAGTTTATGAGCAAGTTGTGTGTCAAGACTGTCTATCATTCATGCACAGTAATTAAACCTGTTGGTCACTATGTATAGTGTAGCAGGGGGTGAGATTAAGAATCTTGAGCTAGAGTTGCAGCCTTGAGGTGTGTCTTATCACTGTAAAGAGCATCATGATCAAACAAACACACCAAAATGACAACATTTGTTTTGCCAAAGTCAATAATGATTAAGGTTGTTGAGTCTATTTGTCCATGGGATAATTACGAATCAACGAACTAACAGCCAGGACATGAAAGCTGTTTGTCCCAGGTGCTCAGACAACTGCAATAAGAGATAGAAAAAAAATAGCAAAGGATTTCTGTTATTCTGCAACTCCATTAATGTGAATAGAAGATGTAGAAAGGCTGCTTCTTGCTTTTGCAACCTTCCTTATGTCAAAACTAGTGCAGTTCCTTCTCTGTTTGCAGAAAGGATCTGTCAGGATCCAGGAACGCACTTTAATCACATATATTACTCTCTTCTTATTTATATTTAAAGGAATTTCGGCAGACGCCTTTATCTGGAACGGCTTATCTTATTTATGCAACTTGATCAGGTGCCCATTAGAGGCAGCTTGGTAGTCCTGGGATTATAATTCATGACCTTCTGATAAGTAACACCTTTACCACTGAGCTGCAACTTCCTTCATGTGAGGTACACCCTGTTAGTCTATCATTAGAAAGACAGACTTGGAAGAATATCAACACTGCGTCAAAGTTTTACCTCAGATTTACATGGAACGGCATCTCCTGACAGTCTGTTGTGTTAATTCATGGCGAACTCTACAGCATGACAGCATATTTCTAGAGAAAACATAAGAAAAAGTACCTTGGTCAGCTCGTTTTGCATTTCCTCTCTCTCTTCTTCTGTTATGGTGTTGTGCAGATCCACCTCTGACTCCATGACCTCCCCTACTTCCTCAACTGGCTCGTTTCCCAGGAGTCCCGAGACTGCAGAATCAGAAAAATAAAGCAGAAGTCAGTCATTGATTGTTTCTGACATAGAAATGGTTAGTACTCATGATCAGGAGGTGTTATCATACTGAAATATATTTCATTTAGTTGGAATTCTACTGTATGGATTTGTCAAAGTGAACATTTCCATGACAGCCATAAACATCGTCATCTGTTTAATGTAATAATCTCCTCGCATGTGATTTAAAGCTTCATGTTAATGATGTCCACACCTCCTCTTGATCATCTGAATTTTCCCCTTAGCTTAACTCTAATTCATTGCTTCACACTATGTAATGCCACTTATTTAGAACAAGCCTCATATCATCAGCTATAAAGAAGAAGCCTTTATTATGCTTTCTGGAGGAATGGACTCCGTTTCACCAGAAACCCTGCAGGTATTTTAAGGTCATCGCAGCAGGCTGGTGATTTAAACCTCAGAGTGTGTGTCTGAGAGAGAAATATCCAAAGCTTGCCAATTAAATAGGAGATTTATACAGACTCTAATGAGAATAAGGACGAGTTCAAGCTCAAACACAGTGTGCAACGTCTATCAAACATGACACTGCTCTCAAATTTAAGTATGGTTGATGAATATCATTAACCTCTGATTCTGTAGGACAAATTTGATGAGTATTACAAGTAGTGTGACATTTCTAAACAATACCACTGGAGTTAAATGAACAGTGTTGATTCAAGGATTTCATTAGTATGAATGAAAGTTTGGGTAATGGATTAAACAAATCATTCCACTGCTTTCCAGTATAGCCCAAATGAGTCCCATGAGTCGTTTACTCTAAACAATTATAACAATTTATAACTGCTCAGTGATAAACGTACACTTTAAGCAACCATTAAGCTGCCAACAGTCAGGTCACTGACAGTGTAGCATGAGGAAGCAGAAATCAGAGATATCTTGCCTCATCATTGCATCATCTCCAGTCTGGAGTAATCTGGGGGATTATGGGACAGGATTTCACTTGTCACTGGTTGTGCTCATCAAGATGTGATCAGTTGTGTTTTTTATCAGCAATGTGTTTTTGATGCAAGAACACCATTGGAGCACTGTTGGAACACCTACCTGCATGGAGCTCATCTTCTTCATCTTCATTTAATTAGCAAAAAAGAAAACAAAATGACATGAGCTACAGTATGTCCGGGATGACGTGAGCACACAGAACGCACACGTGTGTAAACACAGACTGAGCCTATGCCTGATTTTAACAACATGCAAATTTTCTACACAGCACAGAGGAACACAATAGAAGTGTTATACATGACACAAAAACACACCGCACTATCAAACCTCATGCAGAACAACAACCGTCAGCATGTCAAACACGTGCACTGTTGCAAGATGAAGAAGAAAAAGAAGAAGAAGAAAAATAGCCAGAGTTTAATAATAATATTTTCCTGACTTTAAATGCTTAGTGATTTTGGAAAACAGGTCAGATTGGTGTTATCCAAAAGCATCCATTAGTCAGCTGTTCCACCTTTTTCCTGGAACCTTCAACTTTCCTGTTGAAAGGAAATTCGACTTGGAAGCAGAGGCGAATTTTGTTGTTGCCAAATCTATAGTCAGTTATTTTTAATTTTTTACTTGTTATAAGTGTCTTATAATAATTACTCTGTCCATCAGGCCTCTCTGCATCTACTTATTTGGCTCCACCCTCTATGGTGTCCATTAACCATGCTTTTTGTAGCAATGCATGTGGCTGTGTCCGCCTGTGTACACCTGACTCCACCCCTCTTAAGCTCTCTGTAGCCATCCATTAACCCCACCATCTGTATCAATACACCTGACTTTTTCCTTCTTAGCTGTTTTGAGCTATATACCTGACTCCACCCCTCTTAAGCTCTCTGTAGCTGTCCATTAACCCCACCATCTGTATCAGTACACCGACTATTTCCTTCTTAGCTGTTTTGAGCTATACACTTGACTCCGCCCCCCTAAGCTCTTCATAGCCATCCATTAACCCCACCGTCTGTATCAGTACACCTGACTCTTTCCTTCTCAGCTGTTTTGATCTATACACCTGACTCCGCCCCTCCTAAGCCCTTTATAGCTGTCCATTAGCCCCACCGTCTGTATCAGTACACCTGACTCTTTCCTTCTCAGCTGTTTTGATCTATACACTTGACTCCGCCCTCCTAAGCCCTTTATAGCTGTCCATTAGCCCCACTGTCTGTATCAGTACACCTGACTCTTTCCTTCTCAGCTGTTTTGATCTATACACTTGACTCCGCCCTCCTAAGCCCTTTATAGCTGTCCATTAGCCCCACTGTCTGTATCAGTACACCTGACTCTTTCCTTCTCAGCTGTTTTGATCTATACACCTGACTCCGCCCCTCCTAAGCCCTTTATAGCTGTCCATTAGCCCCACTGTCTGTATCAGTACACCTGACTCTTTCCTTCTCAGCTGTTTTGAGCTATACACCTGACTCCACCCATCTAAGCTCCCTGTAGCTACCTACTGATCATTAGCTCTCTGACAAACAAAGAAATGTTTCTGTCAGTTGGATGGAAAATCATCTAGCATAAACAGTACAAAACCTACACTGTAAATTTTGTAAATGTGCAATCTTATTTCTGATATCGGTACCTGAAGTCAAATCCAAAATCCAATGAGGAAAATGTGATCAGTTTTAAATAGACTAAAACTGCCCCTGAGCTTAAACCTAACCTTTAACCTATAATTTTTCATACAAAGTGTGAATTGTTTAAACGTGGTGGCTGTTAGACCAGAGTCGTGTTGAGAAACAGATTGTGGTTACCGTTCCAAATTTATGAGGTATACGAGTATGGCTTTGCCTTTCATAAAACATTGTTTTTATGAAATCTATGAAATCTCCAACAGTTTACTGGGAGTACAGGGATTTGAACTCACACCTTTCTGACTACCATAAATGAATACTTCTTCTTATGCTTGTGTGAAATGACAGATGTACACTGCAAAGTCACACACACACACACAAACGATTTGTAACCTTAAAATTCAGCACAAGCTGTTTTTTTCTCTCGTTATTCATTATTTAGCATCATCGTACCGCATTCGTCTGCTTCAGGGGTCAGAATGCTAGAAGCCAGCTCTGTTAAGGTTAGAAACATACAGAAACATGGCAACACACAAGCTTGAATATAACCTTTAAAGACAGGATCAAGTGCCAGACATTTTAAACACAGCTGCACTCTTTATAGCAACACACTTGGTATAAGCCAAGTCACAAGATTTCAGCTGTTTGGGTTTGAGTGTATGAAATGGCCTTGGGTCAAGCATAAGGTCCCTTAAACCAGCTCTATAAATAAGATGCAGCAGCAATCAGCTGAGTTAAATATCCAGAAATCCCATGACCTTGGTTGGTGCATGTTTACTAAAAAAAAACTTTTTAAACATAATAAAAGTCAGTCCAGAGCTTTTACCACTCTCTGGGCACTTGCATGCATTTGTAAACCCAAAGCATGATTAGTAATAACGTCTTTTTAAGTAAGTCAAAATATTTCCCCTTTTTTAACAGTAGATTATATTACAGAATACAAAGCAGAAAAAGAAAGAGAAGCTGAAGCTCACCTTGCTGTCCGTGCTCCATGTCACTGCAGTAAAATGACTGTTTTCAGTGGGCAAAACTTTTATTTTAGTGGAGTTGAAGTCAGCTGCTGTTTAATCGAGCTCAACTCCCACGTTTAACTAGGGTTCTATGTTGCCAAATCACCTCTACAGAAGTAACAGGGTTGCCAGGTTGGAGTTAATCCCAATTTCTCTGGTTAACCCCACGTGCTAGCTGTGTACTGGTTAAATTGTATACATTTCTTAGCATTCTTCTATCATTTTTCATCACTGAGGCTGAGAAAACATGAAATGAACTATTCAAAAATGTTTTAACACATCACAGGCAACACTTTCTATCTCTCTATTTATTTATTTTAATTTTTATTTATTTTTAACAACGTTTGACAGGTTCTGTTTGGCTCTTGACTGGATAACTGGTTTGAATGTAATAGGGTTTAGCTCAGAATTAGCAACTGCACAAAACTTTAACTAGCATGCTGGCTTTTAAGAGCATGAGGAGGATTTTCTAATAACCTTCTTTTACTTTTTTCCTACTTTTTTTTTTTACTTTATTTATTTAATTTTCAATCTATAATTTGGGTCCCAAAGTTGTACTTTCAAAGTGACCTTAATCAGTCAATATGACATTGCTATTATTCTTTTTTTCTTCCTGTAATCTTAAAATAATAATAATAAAATAATATATTCTGTTAAATATATATATTCTGTTAAACACGTCACAATATTTCATAGGGATAAATGTTTTCAGGAGTGAATGTGAACTGTAATTAACATCCATCCATCGTCTATACCCGCTTTATTCCTAATTAGGGTCACAGGGATCTGCTGGAGCCTATCCCAGTGCACATTGGACGAAAGGCAGGGGTACACCCTGGACAGTTCACCAGTCCATCACAGGGTCACATGTAGACGAACAACCACACACACTCACTCCTATAGGCAATTTAGAATTACCAATCAACCTAATGTACATGTTTTTGGACTGTGGGAGGAAATCGGAGTACCCGGCGTAAACCCACGGGGAGAACATGCAAACTCCACACAGAAAGGCCCCTGCCTGTTCGAACCCAGGACCTTCTTGCTGTGAGGCAACGGTGCTAACCACTAAGGCGCCGTGCTTGTAATTAACATTAACATGTATTATCGATGTATTATGGAAAACACATGCATTAGATGTTTAAATGGATTCACCCTGAATTAGCAAATATTATGATTTATGAAATATTTATAAGTGTTGTTTTAGTGGGATCCACTGTTTTAATAATGGAATAATTGTTTTACTTTGTGACATATGCATTTAGGTTGTAAAGTACACTGCGGTTAAAATATTTTTAGTGTTACATATATATTAAAATGTAATATCAAATGGATACAAATTGATATTACACAATCATGGGAAACTAGTTTTCTCTGACAAAGAATAGCTGTAAAATATATTTTCAGGAACAACATCACATCATAGAATATCAGATCATGAACTAATGGACATAACTAATATTTAACACATTGTCTTCAGACACATTATTTGTAAAAAAAAAAAAATCAATCTGGCAACCTGGAGCAGGAGCGTTAGAACATTAATAAGTGTAAGTACAGAAAGTTGGTCACTGATGAACAGACATTTCTCATTAAAAAGAAGAACCACAACAATAACACCCACAACTAGTCATGAATTATTTATGAACCTGTTGTCCTTTTCAGGAATACAGCTGTATTTCAAATACAATTTCACTGTGGAATGACAGGACGGCACTGTGTTGCTATGGGATAAAAGAGTTATGTAGTAGATTAAATGAAAATTTTATTTATTTATTTATTTATTTATTTATTTATTTTAGGACGTCGTTTAACGGATGTCTGCTATTTTAGAGCAACAGCACCACCTGCTGTTACAACATGGCAACAAGCGGCCATTTTGTTTTGGCTAACAGTTGTTTAGGCAAATATTTCAAAATGATATCCAAAGATTCAAACACTATTTTTACTTGCTCACATTCATATGGTTAAGTAATCTGTAAGCTCTTTATCTTCAGTGTAATATGTCATATTAGAACTAATAACTCAAAATAAAACTCCTACACTACCTGCTGTTTAATTAACCATATACACCCACCAGGCATAACGTTATGACCACCTGCCTAATATTGTGTTGGTCCCCCTTTTGCTGCTAAAACAAAACGCAACTTCTTCAGCAGTTTGAGCAACAGTAGCCTGTTTGTTGGATCAGATCACACGGGCCAGCCTTCACTCCCCACGAGCCTTGGCTGCCCATGACTCTGTCACCGGTTCACCACTGTTCCTTATTTGGACCACTTTTGATAGATACTGACCACTGCAGACTGGGAACACCCCACAAGAGCTGCAGTTTTGGAGATGCTCTCCAAAATGACCCAGTTGTCTAGCCATCACAATTTGGCCCTTGTCAAACTCGCTCAAATCCTTACGCTTGTCCATTTTTCCTGCTTCTAACACATCAACTTCACCCACTAACAGGTGCCATGATGAGGAGATAATCAGTGGTATTCACTTCACCTGTCACTGCTCATAATGTTCTGCCTGATAGGTGTATATTTAAAGTAGATTACATAGCATTGTCTGTTAATTGTTGTTTTGGTGAATGATCTATAAAATTATTTATTAATCTTGTGAACAAATGGTGCAAGAAATTTGCAGCTCAGTGTATCTTCTGTTATTATCAACTATTTCAATTTGTCAGTAGCTTGAATATAATATGCTTGAGAAATGCATTATTTCAGGTCCGTAGCCCAGTAAGTTTGACTTTAGCATCAAAGGTTGGTTCGTGCCGTTTCCTCCAAATACCAGAAAAGCTGTACAAATATTTATTAAGTTAGTTATTTATTTATCGTTCCATTGCTTAACTTTTTAAAGACAGTCTGGGGGAAAAAGTATAAAATAAATATCCCACCTCATTCATGTTCTTTACCCCTGCAACTTATTTTCACAAGCTGATGATGTGCTACAGATGTGCCAGCAAATCCAGGTGCAAAAAAATTCAGCTGGAGATCAAATCTAGGAGAGTTTCTCTCTGAAAAAGAGATTAAATCTAAAGATCCTTTGACTGCACAAATCTACAGTCTGGGCTAGAAAGAAATCAGCCCCATCAGTTCAACACACTACTCTGTATTTTTCTTACAAACACTGGTGGTGCTTTTGCAATCAAAAATAATCCACTTTAAGACACTTGTTAACAGCAAACATGGTAATGGGGAAAGCAATTTCCTCCCACTGCTCTGAACAAATGGCTAGATCAGAGGCACCTGGATCAACAGGATGTTCATGTCAGAGAGTTCGGGGCACATCTCAGCTCAGGAAGCAGATCTTTAAAGCAGAGACTCCATCAGACAAAGTGCTGAGCTGGGCAGGAAATGGAAGGCATGGAAGTGGTCATTGTGTGAAACTACTTGCAGAGGGGAAAAAAAATAATGGAGGACCATTCGAAAAGGAAACGCAAGCTCTACATTTGTGCTGTCTAATCACGCACATAAATAATAAGAGGCAAGGACTGGACATGTCAAATAATTCAAAAATGCTTAAGTTTGATTCGAAACAGGATTTTTGCTTAACCGTGTTTGATACAGCTAAGTTGTGGGATTTAGCATTATTGCTTATTTTAACCAGGGTTGCCAAAAATCTGCATCCTAACTACATCTCAGGAACCAGATTTGAAAAAATTTGGGGTGTGAAGAAAGGAGACACATTTTGTAAACTTTATCCATTATTTCAGACCTATATGGTTCTGTACATCATGAACACACTGCAAATACAGTTTGCAGAAATGTATTACATTTAATTTGCTCTAAAGCAAACTTTTAACAGGCATGAAGAAACATAAACAAACCCAAATTGGCAACCTTGTCATTAATTGTCTGTCCTCAAGTCCTCCCCAGAGTAGCGGGCAGTGTGATTTATGTTCCTATGGACCTCCGGTGGTATTTTTTGTAGCCCCCCAATTTTGACCACTAGGTGCAATAACAATTCAATGGTACTAAATGGGGAAGTAAACACAATTTTTACCAGTAGGTAGGGAAAAAACATAAATACTTAATAAAAAAAGCCCTGAGTGTTTAATTCATTCGAGTTATTAAGCACCATTGTGGATTGTGGCATGACAAAGACATTCAGTATTGAACATGGACACAACAAATCAGGCACAAATTCCATTTTTTGGCCTCTGGTAAAAAGAGATCAAATGGATAGAGTTGTGACTCTGTAAATGAAGAATTGTTTTTTCAGTGGCTGATACAGTATATCATCCTGATACTGGCTCTACCAGACCTGCCACAGATATCTAGCCCTGCTAGATATGAAGGGTTTGACTCTTCTTTAATACAGGATGTTTAATACCCAGGATGTTTCAACATCTAATGAATGAATCTCCCAGCCTGTGAACCCAAGATGAACCTCTCACCATCAGACCGTACGGCTGAAATCAGCTACATTTTAGCCAAACGCTCCACAACTGCTTGCGTAGTGCATAGAGCTGATTTCGAGCAAGAAGTCTTTACTCGAAGAGTCAGGAGTATATGCATTTCACCTGAGAAATCACTACACACTCCTTCTCTGTGCTGCACGTGTCCATTCACATGATATAAGTGATGACATGCTGTTGCTTTAGTGGTAGTTTTGAAATCCTGTGGTTATGATGTCTGTTTGCACATGCCCAAGATATTTGCTGCCATTTCCCAAAATACAGTAAAATGAATCATTTAAAGCACTCTGACTCTAACCAGGTTAACCCAGAACATGAATGAATGACATAAATGTGTTTGTTTAAGTCTGCACTTTCATTTGTTTTGGCCCTACACATACATATGTACAGGTAAAGATTTCTCTGCCTACAGGATTGGGTCTTTGACAATTTTGTTTAACTCATATTTAAAGAGAAATTCGCTGTTTTGGAGCAGACTGAAATTTGATTTTCATTGGTTTGAAAACTCAATTACAGACCAAATTCGTGGTTTGCAATTTAACTGAGTTTGACGTGTACACTGTCACCAGAATATGAATATATCCACTCCACTGTTCTACAGGGAAAATACCAGGAGGCATGAGCAGCTGATTTTCCCAGAAATTGTTGAGTGCTTTTCAGAATTCTTAATGTAAATACTGAGGTATTTGTCATAAAAGGATTTTACTGATTATTGTCACCTGCTCAGATATCTGCTCACATGAGCATTTGATCAGGCATAACATTATAACCACCTGCCTAATATTGTGTTGGTCCCCCTTTTGCTGCCAAAAAAAGGCATGCTTGGACTCCATTAGATCCCTGAAGGTGCGCTGTGGTATCTGGCACCAAGATGTTAGCAGCAGATCCTTTAAGTCCTGTAAGTTGTGAGGTGGGGCCCACTTATAGGACTTAAAGGATACTTTTGATAGATACTGACCACTGCAGACTGGGAACACACACCACAAGAGCTGCAGTTTTGGAGATGCTCTGATCCAGTCTCAATTGCGTCCTTGTCAAACTCGCTCAAATCCTTACGCTTGCCCATTTTTCCTGCACATCAACTTTGAGGACAAAATGTTCACTTGCTGCCTAATATATCCCACCCACTAACAGGTGCCATGATGAGGAGATCATCAGTCATATTCACTTCACCTCTCAGTGCTCATAATGTTATGCCTGATCGGTGTAGATAGGGCTTTTGTGCTGCAAGCTTTGTGTATGACTGGTGGCATTAAAACAGACAAAACAAATTCTGACATATGCTACTCATTCAGATGGGATATATATATATATATATATATATATATATATATATATATATATATATATATATATATATATATATATATATATAAATAAATAAATAAAACACTTTATGGTGTAGCATAAAAAAAAGACAGACAAAGATGACTGTTGTACTTGCACAGTGTTTCTTGTATTGTGTGATCTTTTTAATTATCAGCATTAAGGCCAAAACCAGACATTTGGGTCCCTCTTAACACGCCCTCAAGATTAATAAACAAATCTTGGTATTTCACCCAGATCCATTTAATTCCACCTAGTAACCACGGTCTGCCGAAGTGGACTGACATGACAGACTCTGAAGATAAAGTGCAGCAGCGTACAAGATTAAGCATTGTAAGAGGATTTAGGGGATGTACAAAACAAAATCAAGGAAAAAAAAAAACATACATATAAGGTGTCTTCATACCAAAATTCGTAACAATCATTAAAAAAAAAATGGATTGTGCGGTGGTCTCATACATGTACCACAGGATCATTTGGAAAGTGTGCATGCACTCGTCACTCATATGCGACTCAGAATTCAAATAGGTTTGAAATAAAATAAAAAAAATCCCTCTAATACGATCCCATTTACAGCATATTAAAAGGCACAAAAGGATAAAAGATACATCAGTAATACATCAGTAATACCACTGAAAGCAGCCCAGGCAGGGCCTTTGGCTCACAGCAGAGTGCAACAGCAGGTCCCGAATTAATGTTCATAGACTTGTGACTCATGGCACTGTGACCTTTTTTCTCATTTCTGATTCTCGATGCGAGCGCAACGCTGTGATCTGACAAACACCGAGTCGCAGCATTGCAGGAGTGAAAGAGCTGTGTGTGAAAATCCGAATGCACTCCCTGAGAATAAAAGTGCCGTGAAACTCTCCAGCCTGATTGTGTCTTCGATGGAAATGTGTGATTGTCATCACCGAAACTCCGCAATAACCTTCGCACTGAGCGCGTGGTCCGGTACGAGGCACGTCTCCGACACCGTGCCTTTTCTGGAGTTAATGTATGTGACATAAAGGCATTATAGTCACTGAGCGTAATATACAACACTGGATACGAGTCTGTGATATCCATCGCGGTTACATCAGCCGCTCCTCATTAATGATGCCACGGTGTCAAAGGTCAGAGATATGGAACATTGTGTGCAAATATACTGGAGGTTCATTTCTATGGGATGAACCTGAGAACAAACAGATACACAACGGATGCTGAAACGTCTACACAACCCTGTTGGATTTTGTGATGTAAAGAAACGAATTCAAGCTAAATCACGTCAGAACTTTTTCCACCATCGGTGTGAAACTACACTGTGTAAAAAAAACAAACAAACAAAAACAGTTACAATAACCTGGGTGCATAAGTATGTGCACCCTTTTACAATTGGGGGTGTGGCTATGTTTATAATAAACTAATCGCATTCAAAGTAATCGTCATACAGTCTTCATAAATAATGAAGTTGATCAGATTGAAGTTGATAAAAATCGATATTGATTAACCCCAGATAAAGATCTGCTTCTTCTCTAGGAAACCATCTTTTTGGATTCACCTAACTGCTGAAGCCATGGCCTGCTATAAGCTCACAAAGCATGTATGGGATGTCACTTGTTGATAGGTGAGGGGGAATTTCCTAAATATTAGATGTACCATGGAAACACAGTGACACAAGCAAGAAGATGTCCCAAGGACAAGACAAAAACTTACCAGGGAGGCTGCCAAGAGACCTACAGCAACATTAAAGGAGCTGCAGGAATATCAGAAAAGTACTGATTATTGTCTTCATGTGATAAAATTCTCTCCTGGGCCATGGGTAGGATGGCTAGATATCCAGGCTAATTACTTCAGATCATGTGGCAAAGTGTGAAGTGCAAAGTAATGGTCTGATAAATTTAATCCAGTTCCAAAAGGTATGGAGAAAAACAAAACAAAACAAAACAAAAACACCATAAGTGGAGCACGGTGGTGGTAGCATCATGCTTTACTGCTGCTTTTCTTCAGCTTGGGGCTATTATGTAGGTGGAAAGAATCATGAATAGCTACGAATACCCGTTCATTTTCCTACAAAAGCTTCAGGTGTATGCGAGTAAGCTGAAGATGAGAAAGAAATTTCACCTTTCAGCACCACTATGACCCAAAGCATTAATCAACATCCAAATCAACAAAGGAATGGCTGAATCGAAAGAAAATCCAGACGAGTCAGAGCCTAGACCTGAATCCAACTAAAAATCTGTTGTGCTGACCAGAAGCAGGCTGTACACAGGAGACGTCTGTACAATTTAATGGACATTGAATGTTTTTGCAAGAAAGAGCGGGGGAATTTTGCCAAGTTGTGATGTGCCATGCTGATAAACTCTGAGACAAAAACACTGAGTGGTGTAATAAAATCAAAAGGTGCTTCGATTAATCACCTTTAAAAAATGGCAAGATTTAGGCAACCAAGTTATTGTTATCCCCCCCACCCCCATGTTTACACTTCATTTGGTCATTTCTCTGTGATGGTGGAAAAAGTTTATCTATGTATCTTTTTCCAGCACAAAAACCTGCCCTTTTATCAGAGGTGTGTAGACTTTGTTCATCCATTGTACTGAAGAATGCAGATGTGCCTTCAGGACATGATGGAGAAGTTCTCCGTGTGGACCCCAGCAGATGAGTGTACATCAGGCCTCGTTTACACTTCATAATAACATGCCTTTTTATGAATATTTGGGGGGTGGGAGTGCAATACAGCATGACCCAGACTTAATGGGATTGTGGCATCCTTCATGGGTGAAGCCCCAGACATGGATCCACACCAGTACAGTTACACACAGAAGAAGAAGGAATTTGTTTTTAATTAAATTAACACTAGGTCAGATCGAAGGTGCCAATATTTTCAGTTCAGCTGTCAGAATGCTTCGTGTTCACTCAGCTATTATGTATGAGGTTCCAGGAAAACCCTTCACTTTTAATCAAATTTATATAAATAGATAATTCTGAAAATTGCAATGGGTTTCTCATTGGCATATAATTTTTTTTTAATACATCTGCAAGATGCACTACAAATTGATTTCCTTTCATTTAACATGAAAAATGTAAAATATATAAATATTAAATATGACAAACTGACTATACCCACCTTTATTTACAGCCTACATCTAATGTGAGGAAAAGCATTGTGTTGTTTCAAGCAATGCGACAGCTATTCACGTCGTAACTGCATCACAAGCGTGTTAAAATGTTAAAAATAAAACATTAGCAGGTAGGGGAAACAATGTAGCATGTCTACGGACAGGATGGCCCAATGCTAACAGCGTAAATGATAATGATGATCAGAGGTTTTACTGATCAGAGACTATAAACTCCGCCTTCTTGTCTAGCGGTGACAAATTTGTCCTTTCCCCTTCAGTGAACTGCCTTTTATGTAGAGAATATCTGATTTGCATTTGACCTGAAAATTGCTTTAGCTCAAAAAGCAGAACCTTTCAGGTAAACGCACTACAGCTAAAGCATAAATATTGGCACCCCTCCTGGCTTAAAAAAAAAAATAACAAAACAAAAAAAAAAAACATTTTAATGTTACCCCTAACTGCCTAACTCCTCCTCGCACCTCCAACTCTGAATACATATAAATAGCAGGTGTAAAAGCAAGGGGCTAGTTTGGATATGGATATGCAGATACACAGTGCATGTTAGCGTGAGGTGTAAACAAGGCTGATACAAATGGCATGGAGATGATCTCCAAGGCAGTACATCAGATCAGCATCCGAATTTGGCATAGATCTCCAGCTAATCTGACAAAAGCAGTGGCTGTTGTCTTCAGTGCAGGAATGTGAACACACACACACACACACACACACACACTTTTGATGATGGTGCAAAATTCCAGTAGAGGTGCAGTGCAACATGCTGGGTCAGGGTGTGTGTGTGTGTGTGTGTAAGAACTGAATACCTTTTGACATAACCATCACCCCATTCCCCCTGAATAATCACTTGAAACATCCAGATAAAAGCATTCTACATGGTAAAAAGTGTGAAGATAAAATGCACGACTCTCACATGAAGCGTTAGTTCCGTCTACAGGACGTTGTGTAAACTGGAGGAACTCTTACATACGCTGTTGTGCTGTGAAAATCCTCGATGGAGTAGTGATCTGTGTGCTGGAGGTAAAGGAAAACAACAGAGAGTTCACTCGACCGTCATCCATATCAGTGTGTAGTGTGTGTGAGTGTGTGTGAAAGAGAGAGAGAGAGAGAGAGAGAGAGAGAAGTGCAGTTTCAGCACAGCCAGCGTCCCATGCCATTGGGGTGTTTATTCTTCTTACAGATGTAGTAAATGGGGAATGCGACCAGACCTGAGGAGAGACGATAAAGGATATTTCAAGAAGAAAGAAAGTAACAGCTTCATGTCCGTCTTTGGTTCAGATATGGAATAATACACCGATCAGGCATAACATTATGACCACCTGCCTAATACCCGTCGAGGCATAGACTCCACTAGGTGTGCTCTGGTATCTGGCACTAAGATGTTAGCAGCAGATCCTTTAAGTCCTCCAACTTAAAGGACTTACAGGACTTAAAGGATACTTTTGATAGATACTGACCACTGCAGACCAGGAACACCCCACAAGAGCTGCAGTTTTGGAGATGCTCTGATCCAGTCGTCTAGCCATCACAATTTGGCCCTTCGTCAAACTCGCTCAAATCCTTACGTTTGTCCATTTTTCCTGCTTCTAACATCAACTTTGAGGACAAAATGTTCACTTGCTGCCTCATATATCCCACCCACTAACAGGTGCCATGATGAGGAGATCATCAGTCTTATTGACTTCACCTCTCACTGCTCATAATGTTATGCCTGACTGGTGTATTTTTATTTATAAGACAGTGCATTACATAATAATGTAAAATAGAACATATACATTCATAATTATGAATCTCTCCATATAAATGAATTTGTGAATTTCTTACCTATAACCAGAGCTAAGGCTCCTATCACCACCACCAGGACAATGAGCACCGGCGCCACCAGCACTTTACCCGCTGCAGGATGAACACACAAGTTTTCATATATTTACAAAAAAAAAAAAAAAAAAAAAAAAAAAAAGCCTAGGCGGTTATATAGGACAAAAGTAATGGCACCCTTTAAAAAGAGTACGAGTTATTGTATGTGTGTGAGTACGAGTGTGTGGGTGTGGGTGTGTGTGGTGTAACCGACACACTGCATTCGTCCAACTGCTTTAACTGGCAGACTGAGCTCCTTCACGATTAGTCATCATTTAGTCTTTTAAAGCTCTCTGTGTTGCCTTTTATGGAGATTTGTTGGTGTCTGGATATAAAGCAGCTGTGAATCTGATTGACGTTTACTGACATTGGCAGGTGAGTCTGAATAAATTCGCTTCTTTTGTAAATCAGCCTAAAAACAAATCACTCCTTTATCCAGTGTGTTGTACATTTTTTCTCATTTATAGGACAGAATATTTAACAAAAACCCAAAGACAAGAAATAAACATTATACAATAAACACGTTTTAGTGAATGTTTATTCATGGATTCACTTTCAGGCAGCAGAGCGTGCAAACTGTCCGATAAGGCTCATAATTCACCCCGAGTTAGTGTGCTATTGTTTCAGGAAGTTAATGACTGCTGCTGAATGACTTCATCTACGTAGCCCCATGATGCTGGACGTAGAAACAAAACCCAGAAGCCAAGACAAAAAGTTTTTTTTTTTAACCATGGCAGTTTGAATTAGGGATTTTCTTCTGCCCCAGTGACTCACACAGAGAGGTTCAGTACAGCATGGAGTCTGACTCAACATGACACGTATCTACATGTGGCCGAAGCCATGTGATCATCTTGTGTTATTTTAGTAAATGTACGATAAAAAGAAAAAGAGAGAGGAACATATGTACTTTCTTGCTACTTCACTGAAAGCTCCTTCTATCAGCAACGAAAGTCCAGCCATTACCTTAAAGTGTGTTTTCTGGTAGCATGATGTGTTTTTACCAGAATATTTCACATTAATGATTAACGGCCCCCACATGAAGCTCAAAATTTCCGACAGTTCATGAACCGTGACTCACCGATGATGTTACCTGTAATAGCAGAATCCATAGAGGTGTCGATTTGTGCTTGCTAACTGTAATTAGTGTTGTTTCTTAATAATTTCCCAACAGATCTGAGGTAAATGTTGATATTTCGGATGGTTCTGTCGTGTTAATACCATCATTCAACCTTTCCAACGAATACATAACAGACTTCTCAGCTGCGTGTTAGCTAATCACCAGCCTCAGTAATTTTTATATACTATATAATATATAAAGCAGCTAAACACACTCACCGCACACCGATCCACGGATGAAGCGGCGCAGGTGCGGTTTCTCGGGCAGGTAGCGGTACTTGCAGCCGAACACGCTCAGGTTGGAGGTGTGATCTCCGAAAAAGCGCAGCTGCCGATATTTCTCACCGCAGCGGTAACAGAAGTTGGTGTTGCACTGCCTGCAGGTCATGTGATCGCAGCCGTCCACCCTCTGGATATGGACCTGAAGGAGGACAGATATGACCGTTTATGAATCTTAGGAGGCTCTAAGCCCCGATATGTTTGATATAGGGGGAAAAGAACATCCTGTATTTTTACAGAGCCCCCGGTGGCTCAGAGGCTCTTAGCAACTGCTTGTATCTAGTAACACTTCTTCTTTCAGCTTTTCCCTTCAGGGGTCGCCACAGCGAATCGTCTCTCTCCACCTATCCCTATCTTCTGCATCCTCAACACTTGCACCCACTAGCTTCATATCCTCATTTATTCCATCCATATACCTCCTCTTTGGCCTTCCTCTTTGCCTCCTTCCTGGCAGCTCCATGTCCAACATTCTCCTACCAGTATACTCACTCTCCCTCCTCTCAACATGTCCAAACCATCTTAATCTGGCATCCCTAACTTCGTCTCCCAAACGTCCAACATGAGCTGTCCCTCTGATGTACTTGTTCCTAATCCTGTCCAACCGTGTCACTCCCAAAGAGAACCTCAACATCTTCAGTTTTGACTCCTGTCTCTTCCTCAGTGACACTGCCTCTAAACCATACAGCATGGCCGGTCTCACCACTGTCTTGTACATATATCTAGTAACACTAATGTCGGCAAATGTGCAGCTCGGATCACTTGCAGAGTGAAAAATGTAATTGGGAAATAAGAAAGATGAGTGATGTTAGGCTTTGTGTCAGAGAATATAACTGTTACTGGGTTAAATCTGTCTGTTTTTCCACCATGTTGTTTGCTGTAGCTAATATCAAATCTTTTCATCTTTAATACATGGACAAGATACACTATAATGTCACTAAAATATTATTTTGTGTGTGTGTGTGTGTGTTCTCTGTCAGTTGCTGCGTGAATCAGAGCTTCTGGACATCACTGATTCACATCCTTTCCTGTGTTTGTTTTGTAAGGATCTTTCCTGAACCACTGAGAATGTCAGGAGCAATCCAAGAAGAAAAAAAACAAAAAAGAACTGAGCAGATGAGCCAAAATCGAAACCATGAACAGGAGCAGAACAGCTGTGATTAATGAGAACAGACGCTTTCCAGTAAATCTGGCTCTGAAGTCGGTTTGTCACTGAGGGATAATGTGTTGCTTCCTTAGTCCAGCTCCGAGAGGCTCCCAATTCACAATACGCTAAAGCTGTTCAATTCTATTCTATTTTATTTATGTAGTACTTTTAACTACAGACACGGTTAGACACGTAGATTACACATGAGACCATGAGGAAGGAAACTTGAGAGGAACTCAAATGGGAATCAGTCGTCTTTTTGTGTGACACTGGATAGTCCGATGATAAAGAATTTCACCTCTAGAACTGTTTACTGTAATGGCAAACGCTACTAAATGTGTTGAAAGGATATTCAGTGTGAGCATCACGATCTTCATGATTACAGCAGCAGTTCTTGGGTACAACTCTACAGCATCCAGGTGACATTATCCACTGTAGCAAGGCCGAAATTTTTTGTGCTTTTTAGATCCACATCTATCTTTTCAAGTACTTAAAACCACTTTCCTGCACAGAGTTGAAGCATTTGAAGTATTTGAAGTATTTGTTTAGATGGAGCCAAAAATAAGACGGGTATCTGCCTGTTCACGCTGATCACCTCAAAGCTAAAGGCAAGAATATTTACCCTTCTCAAATGACTCAATCCTGTAGCATTACACCGAAGGAAAGAATCTGAGTCAGAAAGACACAAGTGTGTGTGAGGGAAAAAAACACCTCAGAGAATAAACGTAGGACTTTTAGAAATCAAAGTTGTTTAATAAAACTATTGAAATTAGCTAAAAAAAGCTAGTTGTCCTGCAATCTAATAGACTATAAACAACATTAGAAAGGAAATTAGCTAGCCGGCTAGTTAACTAGCTCGAATTATCCAAACAGTATAATCTCCACCTGCATCTTCATATAAGCAGCAGTTTATTTAACAGCAGTCAAAATATCTTCTCAAATATTTTTCTAATATTTACTTAGAATATCTACTATCTAATATCTAATATCTACTAATCTCAGACATAGTTTCTGTAGGTAAAACTTTCCAGGTCATGTTTGTGTAATAAACACCTCAAACATTATTTGGTTCAAATGTAAAACAAAACTTTAATCAGAGGAAAATACTTCCTTATACTTCACTGAGCACTCCTATTACAAAAAAAATTGGATTTTCTTTTCTTTCTTTCATTCATAAAAGCTTAGTCATTAAAATTTCAACTCGAAATTTGCCATCAGCTTGAAGTTAACAAATTGTGATGGTACTCATGTTTCATTAAGTTTAGTTTGCGGATTATGCTAATATGCTACGTGTAATTACGGTGCAATTTGAGCCATACGGATTTTTTAAGCTGAGGTAAATGTTGATATTTATGATAATGCTGAGGGAAATGTTCATATTTATGATAAAGCGAAGGTAAATATTGATATTTATGATAACTGTATTGTGTTTTCACCATCATTCAAGCTTTACATTCAGGATTTACTGTATAAACAAATATGAGCATCAGAACTGGACCACGGAGCAATGGAAGAAGGTGGCCTGGTCTGATGAATCATGTTTTCTTTTACATCACGTGCATGGTCGGGTGTTCATCGCTTACCTGGGGAACACATAGCACCAGGATGCACTATGGGAAGAAGGCAAGCCAGGAAAGTCAGTGTCATGCTTTGGGCAATGTTCTGCTGGGAAACCTTGGGTCCTGCCATCCATGTGGATGTTACTTAAGCATTGTTGCTACCTAAGCAATGTTACAGATTATGTACACCCTTTCATGGAAACTGTATTCCCTGATGGCTGTGGCCTCTTTCGGCAGGATAATGCACAGGGCCACAAAGCAAAAACGGTTCAGGAATGGGTTGATGAGCAAAATGACGAGTTTGAGGTGTTGACTGGGCCTCCAAATTCCCCAGATCTCAATCCAATCGAGCATCTGTAGGATGTGCTGGACAAACAAGTCCGATCCATGGAGGCCCCCACCTTGCAAGGATCTGCTGCTAACATCTTGGTGCTAGATACCACAGCACACCTTCAGGGATCTAGTGGAGTCCATGCCTTGTTGGGTCAGGGCTGTTTTGGCAGCAAAAGGGGGACCAACACAATATTAGGCAGGTGGTCATAATGTTATGCATGATCAGTGTATATATAAATATATAGACTTTAGATCTGCACAAATGTTTATACTTCACTACTGCTTTGCACTTCTGGTTAGATGCTAACTGCATTTTGTTGCCTTGTACCTATGTGCAATGACAATAAAGTCTAATCTAATCTAATCTAATCTAATCTTTGACATCATGGATACTTTGTGGTTCTATGCTAGTGGCCTGATCACTATGAATATAAAATTCATGTAATAATAAACTCTGAAATTCATGTAAATATTTCTAAGATTCTGCTTTTCTCTCATGTTGTAGCAGAGATCATTTGTAAATTGTTGTGTAAAACTGAGCAAAGCATTTTCACTAGTGACCTCAGACTGCTGGACTTTTAATGCTGTATGATCAGAGGATACACATCACCACAGTGTCATCACATCACAAGATGTTCATCACAAGATGTTCATACCGTCGTAACACCGAACGATCAAGAAGGTCAACAAAACAATAGTTGTTTTCTGTTTTATTTTTCACAAACCTTTCAATTAGGTCAAGATATCCTGTATAAGAAAAAAGCTTATACTGAATGCAAACTAACAGTAATCTTCCCAGGTGCAAACATATGCAGTCTGTACCTTAACCCTAATTTACGGATATGACTAAAATCCCAGAGATGTTCTGGTAATAATGACATTACCCCGCCTCCTCCTGTAACGCTAATTCGATCCGAATAAGGCTTAAGAAAAACGTTAATGATTCTGTGCAAGTTCACACCGAGCAAAACATTCTGTGCAGAACTGCAACTTCCTGGAATGGCACATTTCCACTCATTGTTAGGATGGAGGCAGAAACCAAACCACAGACAGACAGAGGGTGTGAAAGAGAGAGAGAGCGAGAGAGAGAGAGGAAGAAGGAAGTGAGAAAGACAACAAACATCCTCTTTTCACACTATTATTAGACAAAATGATTCGACACAGAAGCCAGCATGTAGTGTTACACGTCTCTCCCTCACTGACTCAAATCATAACTCATCTCCTCTAAATCCCTGAAGAGTTGAATGCTCTCTGTATCCGTTGTTCTGATCTTATAGCTACTGTGCTTTTAAGAAACTATTCCTATGTTCCAGCACCAAAATCCTGTTGGTCTGGGAGCAAAAATTTTTTTACCAGGTTTGGGGGCTTTGTGTTACCAGGACTGAATTGCTTGCACATGAGGTGTCACAAATTGTTTACTTACTGTATGCACAAAGTAGTGTAGAGTAGTGTGCTTACTTGACAATGCTTAAATGACAACACCACTAAATACCCGGATGATGCACTTATTTTAACCAAAAAAAAAGTGTGGAATGTTGGACACTTCATGCACTCAACACATTTCCTTATGTAGCAGAAGAGGGGCGGGGCTACCAGGCATTGAGATTAGATTAAAAAATAACTAAAAAAAAAAAATTAAAAATGTCTGACGACACTCTAATGTACAAAAAAATCTTAAAAAAATTCCACAAAAAATCTTACAGTTATCTATTTCAACACTGTATTCCTCTAAAGCTAGCAACGTGGCATTATATCCATTTGACATCATTTGTCATTGACTAGGAAACAGCTTATTCTTCCAGTCAGTAAAATAAAAAAAATAAAAAAAAGAGTATTTATACTTTTAGCCCTTCTATAATTTCTACACTAGACAGTAGAGTAGAAAGTGCATAGTGTAAGCGCAAAGTCTACTTCTTTTGTGTCACCGTGAACCGTAAAGAGATATGCCATTATCTGTGTTGTGCATTGATGGAGAGATAGCAGACTTTGAATAGTACTATGTTATTAAAGTCACTAAAATCCTGTATGTTATGAAAATTTTGAACAGCATGGGGAAATTCAGTGGAGGATTTGTTTAAAAAAAGAAAAGAAAAGAAAAGGATAGTGAAATGATGGATCTGTTCACTGGCAACCCAACAGAAGCTAAGATAAATATTATATTGTGTTAACTAGTGCTTTAATAGAGGTTTCAGTGTGTGTGTGTGTGTGTGTGTGTGTTGTACCTTGCAGCGTGGGCATTTCTGGGCGTTCCTCTGGCCGTGCTCGATAATGCTGGCCCAGTTACGCAGCAGCTTGTCTCCCTTCCTGTACTCGCGGCACTTCAAACCCTCATGCCACGGAGCATGGCATCTAAAACACCACACCAGCTCGCACTTACTGCACTGGATCTGTGGGCAGACACTGTGAATTAGGACAAAGAAAAAAAAAAAAAAACTGACAGCACAAATTTGACCCAAAAACCACAATCAGAGGTTCAACAACAAACAGTGAAAGCAAAGAAGCATGCTGTTGACTAAAGCTTATTTGGTCTTGGCTTGATAACATATTTCTGAGATAAAAAGGCAGAATTTAAGTCTGCTAGTCATTATATGAATACTAGCATGTAAGTTCCTATAATTAATCAGTGAGAGGATGTGTATGAGAGGATAAGATAAAACTGCTGTTATCATTTTTTTTAATTATTATTATTTTTTGAAACACATTGCAGGTAGAAACTAAAGTCATTTGTGTGGGGAAGTGAAAAAATGTCAGACAACACATGCTATAGGACTGGTCTTAAAAAATCATTCATCATCAGTCACGTGGATTTTTGCCTCACTTGCACTGAATCTTAATTTAAACGTCACTGGTCATGCTGCCATTTGTGGCATGTGTGTGTGTCATGTACATTGCTAGTGTACACTACCAGTCAAAAGTTTGGACACACCTTTTAATTCAATGTTTTTTGTTTAGGGATGTATTTTCTACATTCTAGAACAATACTGGAGATTTCAAAACTATGAAATAACACACATGGACTTAAGTAATCCAAATGTAATGACAACAAAAAACAGTCAGTTGTTATTTTAAGACACGAAGGTCAGGTGTTCTGGAATAGTTCTGTTGCAAGAACAGTATTGTCAAGTGCATTTGCAAAACCCATCAAGCACCATGATGAAACTGGCTCACATGAAGACCATCCCAGTAAAGCAAGACCACAACTTACCTCTGCTGCAGAGGAGAAGTTCATTTAGAGTTACCAGCCTCAGAAATCACCAATTAACAGCACCTCAGATTAGAGGCGTTATGAAGGCTTTACAGAGCATCAATAGCAGACATATCTCAATATCAACTGTTCAAACGACATTATTGTGTATTTCGGCCGCCTTCAGCATTGTTTTACAATGTAGAAAGAAATAAACATCAGGAAAGACCATGGAATTAGAAGATGTGTCCAAACTTTTGACTGGTAGTGTAAATGCAGGGTTTGTGTTAAAGTGAAAACGTTAATCACTACAATCCCACAACAGCCAGCCAGCTGTAATAAATAAATCAATCAAAAAGATAAATAAACAAATAAGCTAGCATTAAAGATCACAATTCACTGACTCGACCCTCTGAATTTCTGATTATGACTGGGGTTTTTATTTATTTATTTTTTTTAAATATATATTTCTACAAGCTGCCGTAATGTAACTAGCTGTACCGGTCAAGAAGAAGATCTACCTTGAACTTGGGCTCGTCTTTGTTTTGCGTCGGCTGGCCACGTCCCTTCAGCGAAGTGAACAAGCTACACTTCGGACAGGTCTTAGTTCCCGAGTCCAGTCTGCCGAGTTCCAGAAAGTACTTATACTTAGCCACATTCTCAGAGGCCAGGTGGGCCAGCACCACGCTCTCGGCCAGGTATCCGCTGCACTCAGGGATCGGACACACAATCTCCGCAAGGCCTGAGACAACCTGAGGATGGAGACACACGGCATTAAGCACATGGAGCTCTGATGAACTGGAGAAAGAAGACTGAGTACAAATGTTTCATTAAAAATAAATAAATAAATAAATAAATAAATAAACATAAAAACAAATTAATTAATTAATAAATGCTTTAATTATTATTTTCCCCCACAAATTCTAAAACATTATATTAAGTTTGTCCATTTATGTAAATAAAATAAAATGAATAAACGTAAGCATGAATAGAAAGAACTGATTTGAAGTCTCTCATTTAAAAAACATAAATAAAAATAAAAACAAATAAATGAATTAATAAATCTTTTAATTATCATTTTCCCCACAAATTCTAAAACACTATATTAAGTCTGTCCATTTACTTAAAAAATAAATAAATAAATAAATAATACAAAACAAACAAACAAATAAATAATATAATGAAAGTAATCAATTAATAATGGTAGGGTTTTTCTGCATGCACATGCATCACAGGTAGGCGTGATGCTGTGTGTGATTGTTGCCGTCATGCTCTGTGGTGTGATACTGGAACGCAGTTAAAAAACAACAACAAAATCCCCTGTCGTATGTTACCATTACAACAAAGTTAAAAAGATACTTTAATCTACTATGAAATCACAAATTAAGCTGACTATAAATGTACCAAACAGACCAAAGAAACACAACTCTGAACACTATTCAACAAACAGGACATTCTGTATCACTAACACACCACGTTACAATCCATTCCGCCAATGATTTATGGGACATTTTCAATCAGTATAAAGAAATGAATTATTTTATGGTTGCAAGTTTGATATAAAATGAGTCGGGACTCTGTTTGGCCTTCGGTGAGAGACGTTTTTCCCTCGGGTGGATAAACTTACTTGATTTTCTGATGCTAATGAAGCCTCTCAGAGAGAAGAACTAGGCTTGATATCACTATTTACTTTAAAGATAGAAACATTTGTGTGAAAAAAGCCATTTTTGTTATTTTTGGAAGGCTTCACAGAAAACACAGGCACAGGAAGAAAGAGAGACATACTTATAAATAACTAAAATTCTTAAAGCCCTGAGTGTCTACTATGATATGAGTCATTAAGCAGCACTGTGCAGTGTGACATGACCAAGACATTCAATCCTGAAGAAGAACTGAGGGTACGAAGCCTTTATCACCACCACACATACATTACAGCAAAGTGGAATTCTTTACTTCGCATATCCCAGCTGAGGAAATTGGGGTCAGAGCGCAGGGACAGCAATAATACAGCATCCCTGGAGCATGGAGGGTTAAGGCCCTTGCTCAATCGCCCAACAGTGGTGCTTGGTGGTGCTGGGGCTTGAACCCCAATCAACAACCCAGAGCCTTGACCACTTGAACCACCACTACCCCAAATGGACACAACAAAATGCTGGTAAAAGAGTACCTGACTACCTCAGAATATTTAAAATGATGACATAAGTAGAGCGCAGTAATTTTTCAGGATTTTGATTGTGGTCATTGAGAACATATCACTGCAGTGTCTGTTACAGAATTTAAGATTTGACCGAGACACTCTAATATAAGAGCGTCTGCTAAATAAATCTACGCAAACGTACTGTAATGGACACAATACAGGTTCTGACGAGACTCAAAGATCGATGAAAGAAAAAAACTAATTTGTGTCTCAAGTGGTTCATGAGTGTAGTTCATACAGATGTGCATTAACGCACCTGAGGGAAGCTGCTCTGACTAAATTTAACAGCTGAATGAAGTTTAATGTGCAGGCGAACGGCTCGGTGCACACTGACCTTTACAAGTCTGCAGCGAAAGCCTCGGGCATTCATTCCATTTGGATTTCTTACATACCAGAGGAACGGAATTCGGGTTCATGTCCAGGAATCGGATGCTTCCAGCGACTTAGCTTGGATTTCCATCAGCCTGTTCGGCTTTACTTATACGATTCGCTCGAGTTCTCATACTACATCGAAACAAATAAGTTTAAAAGAAAGAGCTGCATAAGGAAAACATTCTGTCCCGATTTTATTCAGTCTCTGGAATAAAGATGGCACAGGAGCCTCCCTGGAGTTTTTGCTCACAAGAAAATCCGAGCAGGCAGAGAGAAAAAAAGGAATATTTACCACTAGAAAAAAGAAAAAAAAAGATGGCTCCTTGCTAACAGCATACATGATAAAACATTCTACTCTATACCTTTAGCAACAAGAGACCAAAGCCCAACCTTCATGACTCACAAATCTAAAATTTGTGAATTCCCAGGTCAAGGTTCACCGCAAGGAACCTTGAAAGTTGTGTGAAGAAAAAGTAACTGCTACCAGGTAGAAATGCACACATGCACATATTGTTTCCCTTAGCTTTTCCATTTCAGAAACTGCTGTACACTTTAATTTTCTCTTTTATTACAGAAATCCTAAGTGGCACTGTTCTGCAAGGAATATCTGTACTTTATGGCCAAAAGTACATAGACCTGTCCATGACTTCTTTCCTAAACTGTTGCCACAAATTTGGAGGCACATGATTGTCTAGAATCTACTTTTAATGAAAATAAGAGGTCCAAACCCGCTCCAGCATGACAAAGTGACGTCCATGAAGACATGGTTTACCAAAGCTGGACAGCATGGAGCCCTGACTAGGAATCAACCCCACTGAACATCTTTTGGGATGAGCTGGAATGCTGACTGGACCCCAGGCTTCCTTTTCTGACACAGGTAATGCTTCCTAGAAGAGTCAAGCCATGCCAATGCCGTGCCTTTGGAATGTTCATCAAGCTATAAATATAAGTTAAGTAGCATTTATTTATCACATATACATTACTGCACAGTGAAATTCTTTCTTCGCATATCCTATTCTTGGAGGGTTGGGGTCAGATACATGATGCAGTGCCCCAGGAGCCGGGGGGGTTGGTTGGGGGCTTTGCTTAAGGGCCCAACAGTGGCAGGTTGGCAGTGCTGGAGCTTGAACCCTGATCTTCAACCCAGAGCCTTAACCACTTGAGCCACCACTGCCCTCAAGAAAATATATATTATCCTGCACATGGTCACGAGGCACCTGGAATCTACCACAGGTCATTTCTGCTAAAGGTCCTGGATATAAATTGTTGCACTTTTTCTCCCTCTCCATAATAGCAACTCTACTGCGAGCTGCTCACAGAACAGTACTTCATAACGTGGGTTGTGTTGCACTGTTCTGCACCACACAGATTCATCACAAACCTGCCAGTGCCAAGAACTACACGTTCACAGAGAACTCCACACCGTGTCTCAAACTGCATAATGAGTGCTTCCATAAAGAGTAGTGACACAAATGGTGTACTGACAGACTATTTAATACAGCAGCACTCGGTGTGGGATGCGGGCCAAGTTCCCGCACCTGTCGAGAAGTAATGATCTGCTTACATTTCCTCAGGATTATGTGTTATTAGAAGAATAATCCTCAACACCAGGTGAAAGAGATCTCATTGGCATCTCATGCTGGATCTGCCATCAGCTGGCACAAGATGGATTGTGTGCCGGGGTAGTTAAGTAATATATACATATGCCAAGGTGAGAAGATAGATAGATAGATAGATAGATAGATAGATAGATAGATAGATAGATAGATAGATAGATACAGACAGACACACAAACATACAGACAGATAGATAGACAGACACTCAGAGCAGTAAATAAGTATACACACAAGTCTCTTGATAGATAGATAGATAGATAGATAGATAGATAGATAGATAGATAGATAGATAGATAGATAGACAGATAGACAGACAGACACTCTGAGCAGTAAATAAGAATAAATATAAGTCTCTTGACAGGCAGACAGACAGATAGACAGACAGACACTCTGAGCAGTAAATAAGAATAAATATAAGTCTCCACAGATAGATAGATTACCTCTTTAACCCTCTCATACTCTAAAGGGGCTTGAAACAGTTGCCCCAAGGTCAAGAATCCTGAGTTATCTAGTTTGATGCTTCACACCGCTCACACTTTACTCTTATTTGCTTAATTACTGCATCATCAACCATGATTGGACAAATCCGGCGTTAGACTGCTTTATGTAACGGCTTGTATCACTCTTTTGCATCAGTGTGGAAAAATGTTGGCATTGTGGCGGTTTTAAGTCTCCTGAGATGCACAAAGGCAAGACAAGAAGACAAAAGACAGAAAAGACAAAGGAGCAAATTCTATGAAATTCTCTGTAAGAGACTCTCAAGAGACTTGTGTTTATTCTTATTCACTGCTCCAGCTGTCTGTTGCTAAGGATCTAGCTGTAACGTTCTAACACTGTATAAATTGCACAGTGTAAAATGTTAAAAGCGGGGTTTGGAATGATGATAACCCAGGGTTGAGCGCAGTGTGAAAAGCGCTTTACTTCTTGTGTTGTGAGGTTCGAGTACTAACAAAAACAAAAACACAAAACGTCTTTTGCAAGAGTAGGCTTTCAGGAAAGTTTCAGCGTGAGAGGGTTCTAGTGAGAGGGATCTGTTAGGTGAAATTGTTAAAAAATAACATCCATCCATCACAAGAATCCTTGAGACTATCTGAGGGAATATCCTGGACCTGATGCCAACCCATCACAAGGTTCAATCTCACACACACTCATTTATTCACTACTGACATATCAAACAGTCTTCAGCACATGTCTTAGGACTGGAAGAGGAAACTGGAGAAGCCAGAGGAAACCCCTGAAGCACAAGGGAGCACACAGGAAGTAGCTGAAAAAGAGAGAGAGATGAGAGAGCGTCTGAGTGTTTCACTAGAGGCCTGAGCATGGGAAACTTCGTTCAATGCGATGCAGACATTTAAAAGGAAAGAAAGAAAGAAAGAAAGAAAGACAGAGAAGGAAGGAAGGAAGGAAGGAAGGAAGGAAGGAAGGAAGGAAGGAAGGAAGGATAGAGAACCCAGACGAAACCCCTGAAGCACAAGGGAACATACAGGAAGTAGCTGGAAATCAAACCAACAACACTTTACATACTAATCCATCATGCTGTATAACTGCCAAGCTTTTTAGGAAAAAAAAACATCTATAATCAGGTAATAACCGTTTTATAATCATGTAATAATCATATATAATGTTCTCATTACAATTAACATTCTCAGTGAGTTTAGTCTCAAAGCAAGCATTTCAGTATTTTATTTATTTTTCTTCAGCATTTGCTCCGCCCCAGTCATCTCTATCCAATCAGAGAAGCTTCCAGTGTATAACTGTTACATCACTTTCTTAAAGACACAAGCAGATGCTTAAAAGAAAGAAAAATTTACAGTCCGCTGTGAACAGGTCAATTTAATGGAACGACGTCTTACAAAAGAACCTTTCCCATGGTGAGCAGCCTGCTGTCTTTTATTATAGCACTAAAATTTGTACGACTCCATCTGTTTTTCTAATAAATGCTGAAAATCAAAACTTTATCTAGTGCAGACCTCTGGACTCTCCTGCACTTTATTACTATTCAAATTTCTACAAAAAAAAAGGTGTTCTACAAAAACATAACCCTCCACACTCATAACAACCCCGTTTCTGCTGATCGTGATAAGATCCTGGATCTCGAGCTCCGTTTTCCGTCTTCTCACTAATGCCCAGTGAGAGGGAAAGTCCAGCTCGGAAAATGAGCTTCTTGAGCCTGTCTGATACTTTAAGACTGGCTTGATGAGGTGTCAGGTGCCTTCCCGCTGACCCTGATCACATCCGACACGTCTGTTAAAGAACTTTTGTCTGTTTGGGGATGACTGAGTAATTCCTTGGTGGGGGTCACACACTCGTTCACTTCATACCTGCCAGTCTAGAACCGTAGCGTCAATCTGATAGCTAGTACAATAGCCTGAGCGAGAACGTCATGGATGTGTGAAACTCTCTCTCTCTCTCACTCTCTCTCTCCCCTCGTGATGAGAAAAAAAAAGAGAGAAGAGAGTGTCAGGGTGTTTCCCTAGAGGCCTGAGTGTGGACGGATGTATGTTCATGAAACTTCGTTCAATCAGATGTAGACATTTACAAAGGAAAGAAAGAGAGAAAGGAAGGAAGGCAGGGAAGGGAGGAAAGAAAGAAAGAAAGAAAGAAAGAAAGAAAGAAAGAAAGAAAGAAAGAAAGAAAGAGAACAAAAGAAAGAAGGAAGGAAGAAAGAATGAATGAATAAACAAATGAAAGAAAGAAAGAATGATTGAACAAACGAATGAAATGAAGGAAGGAAGGAAGGAAGGAAGGAAGGAAGAACGAAAAATAGAACAAAAAATAGAACGAAAGAAAGAAAGAAAGAAAGAAAGAAAGAAAGAAAAGATAGGAGGAAAGAAAGAACAAAAGAAAGAAGGAAGGAAGAAAGAAAGAACAAATGAATAAACAAATGAAAGAAAGAAAGAACGAATGAACAAAACAAATGAAAGGAAGGAAGGAAGAGAAAGAAAGAAAGAAAGAAAAAGAAAGAAAGAAAGAAAGAAAGAAAGAAAGAAAGAAAGAAAGAAAGAAAGATCAACAAGCTTTTCTTTTCCAGTAGGTGTAGAATGTAACAGTGAAGGTGTACAACAATAACTCTGGTTGAAAATCTGATTTCTGGCAACCCAACACTGCCGAGTATGGAATAATCACTTAGGGAGATGCTGGTCTGGGAAAATAATCAGCAAGGAGGTTGTGTAATGCAATCTGCCGCAAATCAGAAGAGGAAATACTTCAGACCAAAATTCCTATATGCCAATTTTTGTATCTCTTATTGTCTGGCTGTTGTGTTGATGTGTGAATATTAAAAGTGAAAGAATGCGTGTGTGAAATACGTGACAGTGATCTGTGCCAAGTGGTGCGTGGTATAGGTGTTGCCATTTCTAAGCCATGTTTTAAGCAACTTGTTGATTAATTTGTTGATTAATTCACGCGAATATTCGACTTCTAGAACATTCTCAGTCAAGTGAGTGTCAGAGATCTGAGCTCCACCTTACAGCCATTATTATACTGAAATCTTCATTAATATTCCAATCATGGTGTCACCATCAAGCTGCATCAGTAGAAGTCAGATAATATCGAACACTGAGCGTCAGAATTTCTATAAACGTTTGGAAATGTCATGCTGGGAAAACAGGGAAAATCCTCGGAGAAAAGAATTCCAGGCATGCAGCAGGCTCGCTTTCGTTTCTGGAATAAACGACTGGTGGCTCGTTAAACTGCTGGAACGAGATTCATGTGAATGTGCAGCAGCAGCAGCAGCAGCAGCACAGACCTGCGATTTAGCCCATAAACCAAAACACATACCGCTGACTGGAATCACGGCCACGTCGTCTCGTTAAGAGCGGCAGGGCGGGAAAAGATGCTGGGGTTATTACGTGATTAAACAGGACTGTGATACGGTCAAGTCGAAGAGATTGCTCTAGCGGATTCATGGTGTATATAAAACTAAAATTAGAGACGTGATAAAATTTTACGCGAGACTCCGACAGCTACTGGTGTCATTAGTACGAGGGCAGACGGTTCTGCTGGTGTGAGCTGAGGGCAGCTGGACCTCTCTGGCTTTCCGCGGTGGGAAACATGGCTTAGTTTCTCTCTGTCCCTACTGACGAAGGATGACAAACGGCTGAGAAAGGACGAGGAGGAGCGAGTTCGGTTACAAGGTGAAGGTGTTTTAAGGGAAAAAAAAGAAGGAGCAAAAAATAAACTGGTCCCCTGTTAAATTTACAGTGTAAACACCAAAAGCACTGAGATCACTCATTCTCTTTCTGGTTCACTTTAAACAATCAGAGGTTGATTCATTTAAAGTGCACTCTTAGTGAAACCACCATTAGGTACAAGGTCTTTTGTGAAATAGAAAAATGCAGTTATAGATGTTTGTGGGAAAAAAAACAAGAAAGGGTCCATCAGTGAGCCTTGAGGCACACTGACTGTCAGCTCATGAAAATGTGATCGAATGTAGAATTATAAAAAATAAAGACAAAGAAAAATGCTTGCTTAAAAATAAAACCTAAATGGAGCGGAATTTTTACTTGTATAAATAATTTTAAAGATTTTAGTCCTGCCTGAATCTGTCATGCCATTTATCCATCCATCCATAAAATAAGATACAGCATAATTTTTCCATATTTTAAAAGAAAATCTGTTTATTAATATAATTATTCCTGTCCATGCCTGTCTCACTTTTTTACTCTCTCACCATTTGTCTGTCTGCCCCCCCTCTCTTTCTCTCTCTCTCTCGCTCTCTCTCTCACACACACACACACACACACACACACAGTCTGTCCATCTCTGTCACCTCTGTCTGTCTTTTTTTTAAATATTTATCTAAACCTAAAAATGTTATCAACGCATGGAGTGTAATTTTTACTTGGATGTATTATTTTAGTCCTGCCTCACTTTGTCATCCCACAGATGGATGGATGGATGGGTTCAAAATAACAAAATGAGGATGACTGCCTCACAAAATTACTACAAAAAATTCTTTAATAAATAAAACTATAAATAATTTAAATAATTAAATACTTAATTCCTGTTATGGTTATGAGGATGGATGGATGGCTGGATGGATAGATTGAGAGATTTTATTTTTTTTTTTACTGTAATTCTATTCTTAGTGTGCACTGTGTGTGATGTACTGTGTATGGTTGTTTATGTGACAAGCAAAATTTGAATTTACTTCCTGTCTTGTTGATAAAGACTCTTATTTTAACTTGAGATATTTGCACATTCTCTTCAGTGTAAAGCCACACCCCAAGGCGCTCTTGCCCATCCCCTGCGTCCAAATCCAACACACAAACCAAGTAGCGTCAAATTCAAAATAACAAAAGAAGGACGACTGCCTAAATATAGTCATGTGACCTCTATACAAGCTCCCTCCCTCAATAAAGCACAGGTCAAAACGAATTCACTGCGTCATCACAAGCTCTATTTATGCAGAATTCATGGAATTTTGTGGTGTGACAACCAGAAGCATTTACTGAAGACACTCCCATCTCAGCGGGTTAGATACTCCTGTGCTAAATGATCAGACGTTAACAAAAAAATACTGAAGCGTATCTCGCATGGGTCCAGATTTTCATTTCATTTCATTTCACTTCATTTCATTTCATTCCAAAACCCTGCACCAGCTCATACTGAGAGCCTAAAATCCCATCAGTGATCACTTTCCTGGCTGATTATCCCAGGTTCAGCTAATGCGCATGAACAGAGCGCTCACATCCCAGGGCAAAGCTCGGGCGCGTAGCCAACACCGGCATGACTGTGTTCCCACTCATACATACACAAACATGCCGAAAGGAACCTGTGGAACCAGTTCAGAGAATATCACAGACACCTGAGCTTCCATGGTGAGGCTAGCAGTGAAACGCTAGAACCCTAGCAATACTAACACCATCATAAAAAGCCAACGAAAGCAGTTTAATGGTATTGCAAGAATCAGTTTCATCCTCGAGCCTTAAAACCATCTCCTGTCTCGGCTCGAGTTCATGCTAGCGCTTAGCTGTTATGGAACTGTTCCGGTTTTAAAGGTTAGCCAAACAAACAGCAACAAAACATGTTTCCATATGATTATTCTACACGCTTGCGCTGTCAACACGTCCTCACAGTTGATTTATTTATAGAAAAACAACGGTGTTTAGGTAAGCATTTCCTTAAGAAATATTCTTTTGGTTATATTTGATTAGAAATACAGGCGTTTCCCTCCCACCCGTCGCAACTGTTAACACTTTGACGTGTTCTGTTTCATCGAGTGTGAATCGATCTCTCAGCATCTCGTCAGTTCAGCTCGTGTTATACACTATGGGCTTTCGGAAAGGCCCGGTCACGCTCGGTCACAGAGCTGAAGCCTCTCAGCGAGCACACAGTCATCAAGACAGCAAAGTCACCGTGTCCTTGTTTTCATATTCCTCAGAAAAACCAGGAAGTGATCAACCTCTTCAACCAGGGCACTCGGGATTGATTAGTTTACGCCTCCTGTGATGATCGTCTTTACCTCTTTTTTTTGGGGGGCTGAAATGTGAGGAGCAGAGCGTACTGTACGTGTGTGTAACTGTTATACAGCTGTGTATTTTTTTTCCCATAACTGCAGGGTTTTTTAGGGAAGTGTGTAATTCTGCTCAGACCACGGTAATTTGCAACAGATTACAATGTGATATTTATTACTGGAAGACAGATCACGCAGTTTAACACTCTGCACTTCTCTCACCGGCGTCTCTTCTTCTTCTCTGTCTGGGGTTTGTTAATAACAGCTTCGTTTATTTTACAGAGGAACTGAAGAAGCTTCCTGTGAGAAAACCGTCCTGCGCTGAGACACGTCATAAAGCACACTGACTGTTACAAAGCACTGAGACACAGAAACATCTCTGAACAAAATCATTGCCTGATTAAATCAGTCTAGATTTTTATTTGTTCAACAACAAAAACAGGAAAACAAATTCTGTTTATTATTATTACTCTGTCTGTCTTTCTCTCTCTCTCTCTGTCTGTCTCTGTCATTTTGTTTGTTTCTCTCTCAGTTAGTCTCTCATACTCTCTCTCTGTCTCTTGCTCTCATAGTGTTTGTCTTTCTGTCTCTCATACTCTCTCTGTCTGTCTCTTGCTCTCACACTGTTTGTCTTTCTTTGTCCATCTCTCATACCCTCTCTCTGTCTCTTGCTCTCACACTGTTTGTCTTTCTGTCTGTCCATAACTCATACTCTATCTGTCTCTTGCTCTCATACTGTTTGTCTTTCTGTCCATCTCTCATGCTCTCTCTGTCTGTCTGTTGCCCTCACACTGTTTGTCTTTCTGTATGTCTGTCTCTCATACTCTCTCTCTCTCTCTGTCCCTCTCACTCACAATCTGTTTCTGTCTCTCTCACTCTGTCTGTATCTCGCTCTCACATTATGCTACTCTCACAAACTGTTTGTTTTTCTGTCTCACTCACTGTCTGTCTGTCTCTCACTCTGTCTGTCTTTCTCATTATGTGTCTGTCTGTCTCTCTCACTCTGTGCCTGTCTGTCTCTCTTACTCTGTCTGTCTTTCTCTCTCTTACTCTCACTCTGTCTCTCTCTATCTGTCATTCTGTCTCTCACTCACTCTGTCTGCATCTTGCTCTCACACTGTTTGTCTGTCTCTCATACTCTCTGTCTGTCTTGGTCTATGAGCTGTTTCTATAGAAACAGTATCCTATTAAAACACTGTTCATGTTACAAAAATCTCTCACTCTCTGACCAATCAGATTCGGGAATGTAACCTAGCTGTGGTATAACACGATGTAATCATTTAAAACCCTTTATTCCATGTAAATAATACAGCATTCCGTGCATGCTAGAACAGGATATTAATCATCGAGGAGGTGGTGTGATACGGTCCGGCATGACACACGGTTACTGTCACCACCCTGGAGCTGATAGTTTACTTATTACAGCATTTCCTGAAGTTTTATTCCTCCTGTACTGCAGAAATTTGCCAACATTTGAATTTGTTCAATAATTAAAGAAGCAGCATCTTGTTAAAAAAAAGTTTGGACATCTTCAAAACAAATTCCCTGCTTTTCTTCTCTCTCTCTCTTAAAGTTAAAAAAACATAATGTACCTGAGGAGCAGCATCCGTAAACCTCAAATAAAAATAATCTTCTTACAGTAAACTTTGTCATGGCAACGTTGATTTATTGTCTAACAATATAGATGATGTGGCTTGTCTGCTGTACAAATCCCAGGTTAAGGTGTTGCTACAGAAACGTATTACGACGAGCAGATTATGGGTGGAGTCTAACTGCAGAATTCTTCCCAAATGAACAGATCAACATGACGAACCCTGTTTTAACAGGTCAGACCAGCTGAGCATCATACACACCACACACACCTGACACAAACACTGACAAAACCCTATTACACAAAGCCAAAGCTAAAAAAAATAATAATACAGCAATATCATAAAGGACAATGTGGTAATTTGCCTGACGTTATCTTCAGCCAGGTTACTCCAGGTCATTTCATGACATAAGAATGATGCCAGAAAAATGGTGCTCATGAATACTAAAATCTGATTGGCCAGAAGGTGTTGAGTCATTTTTTTTTTAAATCTAGCATCAGATCAGACTGCTACAGGATGAATCACGGGTTTTTATTATAACACGTTATCATTTCTATAGGAACATGGTTTCTCATTCACAGAGAATTGTATGTTGGGTGATCCAATTAAAAAAGAGAAAGATAAATGTATCATTCTTGATTCAGTAATTATATTAAATGATGGACAAAAGTTCGAACGCATAGACGGATGGACAAATGCATGGAAAAATTAATGAACGGAGGGACAAATTATTTGATGTATGAACCAACGCATGGATGACTGGACGGATGGACGGATAGATGGATGCATGGATAAATGGACGGATGTTGGGATAGATGCACGGATGGATGGACAGATGGGAGGATGAATGCGTGGAAGGATGGATGGATGTGGGGATAGATTTGTGGACGGACGGATGGATGCGTGGATGGATGGACGGATGTGGGGATGGATGCGTGGATGGATGGACAGATGTGGAGATGGATGTGTGGATTGGATGGACGGATGTGTGGATGGATGGTCAGATGTGGAGATGGATGCGTGGACGAATGGATGGATGTGGGCATGGATGCGTGGACGGATGGATGGATGCTTGGATGGACGGATGTGGGGATGGACGCGTGGACGGATGTACGGATGTGGGGATGGACGCGTGGACAGATGTACGGATGTGGGGATGGACGCGTGGACAGATGTACGGATGTGGGGATGGACGCGTGGACAGATGTACGGATGTGGGGATGGACGCGTGGACAGATGTACGGATGTGGGGATGGACGCGTGGACAGATGTACGGCTGTGGGGATGGACGCGTGGACAGATGTACGGCTGTGGGGATGGACGCGTGGACAGATGTACGGCTGTGGGGATGGACGCGTGGACAGATGTACGGCTGTGGGGATGGACGCGTGGACAGATGTACGGATGTGGGGATGGACGCGTGGACAGATGTACGGATGTGGGGATGGACGCGTGGACAGATGTACGGATGTGGGGATGGACGCGTGGACGGATGTGGGGATGGATGCATGGACAGATGGACGGATGTGGGGATGGACGCGTGGACGGATGGATGGATGTGGGGATGGATGCATGGACAGATGGACGGATGTGGGGATGGACGGATGGACGGATGTGGGGATGGATGCGTGGACGGATGGATGGATGCGTGGACGGATGGATGGATGCGTGGACGGATGGATGGATGTGGGCATGGATGCGTGGACGGATGGATGGATGCGGGGATTTATGCGTGGACGGATGGACGGATGCGGGGATTTATGCGTGGACGGATGGACGGATGTGGGAATGGACGCGTGGACAGATGTACGGATGTGGGGATGGACGCGTGGACGGATGGATGGATGTCGGGATGGATGCGTGGACGGATGGACGGATGTGGGGATGGATGCGTGGACAGATGGACGGATGTGGGGATGGATGCGTGGACGGATGGATGGATGTGGGGATGGATGCGTGGACGGATGTGGGGATGGATGCGTGGACGGATGGATGGATGTGGGGATGGATGCATGGACAGATGTACGGATGTGGGGATGGATGCATGGACAGATGGACGGATGTGGGGATGGATGCGTGGACGGATGGATGGATGCGTGGACGGATGGATGGATGTGGGGATGGATGCATGGACAGATGGACGGATGTGGGGATGGATGCATGGACAGATGGACGGATGTGGGGATGGATGCGTGGACGGATGGATGGATGCGTGGACGGATGTACGGATGCACTTTTTTAAACTGGTCAGAGAAAAATCAATAAAGACAGCTGCGGAAATATAATCAAAGAAATGTGTAGCCATGACTCAATTTACACAACCATCAACATCACACAGTCGCTATGGTCCGACCATCTTCTTTATCCCCCTCGTACTGACCACCAATTGGCCCGGGCAACTGGAACTACAACAAAGTCCGGAAAACATCAGTCGAGAAGATCGTCTTCATCAGATCAGCCTCTCTCTGACCTCTGAAAGATCGTTCATACGAGTGCAAATGAGATTAGGGAAGAAAAGCAGCAACAGGCGAGCCGGTGTTACTCGATTACGCAATGCCATCTCTGAATCCTGCAGCCTGCATGCAGCCCTTCCACTGAACAGCACGCTAATGTAATTAGTGCATCCAGAGGCTGTGCTCTGTGATTAAGCAATCAATTTCAGTTACAACACGACTTCCAGCCTCCTCCCCTGTGCCTCCACACACAGAAACACCCAGGAAGGAACCTTTCATTGTTTCTCGTCAAGACTGAATTGCATTACAGCCGGCATCTGACTGGCAGAACTGCAGCTCAAATACTGGATGACGTTTCTGCTCCTTCTTTCAGTTTACTTTTTCAGTTTTGACCTTGTGACACGCTGTTCTGTGCTTTTCATGTAAACACTAATGATATGTTTGCTGTTCTTGTTTCCCAGACTAAGCTTTGATGATGATGATGATGATGATGCAGGATGTTCAGATCAGCAGCCTAAACCAAAAACGCCTGAACTCAGACAGCCATTGATACAATAGAACAATAGAGAGAGAAGCGGAGTTCAGGTCAATATTTTCCCTACAGTTAAAGCATTTTCTGTCAGATTTTATCAGCATTTAGATTCGTAAACCCACAACCTCATGCATCTTGTCCGAGCTACACTGAAAACTATCTATGATACCTAGTGGCTCAAGGGTTTAAGGCTCTTGTTGATTGGAAGCTCGAGGTTCAGGCCCCAGCACCACCAAGATGACACCGTTGGACCCTTGAGCAAGGCCCCCAAACCCCCCTGCTTCAGGGCTCATGGCTGACCCTGTGTTCTGATCTCCAAGTATGGGATATGCTTAGAAAGAATTTGCAGTAATATATACGTGACAAATAAAGGCTACTTAACCCGAATAGCTTTTCAATAGCAACGGCTAATCCACGTGCCATTATTTAACTTGTAAGGAGTCTCCACTATCAGTGCATTGTACCCCATTCCACTCCTAACAAACTATTACCTGAATGATTTTGCATCATTTTACATGTAGTTACCGAATAATATGCCTTAGGCCCTGAAACTGTAAAACTACACAAGAGGTTGAGGAACATGGATGTATCATTAGCTTAAGGGGAAAAAAACTGTATATATACTGCTTTTTCCCCTCATTTTTTTGGAACACTACTGAGATAAAAAACCTACAACATCTGGGAGGCAGCTGTTTTATAAAGTTCCTAATTCATGCCACATCACATGAGCTGCTTAGTAAAGCCGAGTCCCAAAAATTCCAGAACTTTAAAGATTAGGGTTTGAGGTGAGGTTAAGGAAAGTTATGTTCAAGACTTGAGTTCAGACATTTCTGGAATTGAAATGGTATAAATGTTAAAAGTTTGCTGCTAAAAATCTCTCGCTTGAGTTGAGAGCTTGACATTTAATACAGTGATCAGTTCAGAAACAGTGGAGATTAGGAAATTGTGTCATTTAGAATGCGTAACAATTCGCACAAATCGCATCAAATGTCATTTTATATATAAAGATAATGTTATGTGTAGAGACAGCGTTCGTGTTTATACCTTTTTAGAATCAAACGGTACGAATGTTATGTTTAGAGGCGGAGTTGATGTTTGCACAGTTTCAAAATTCAAACAATAAAACCGTAACAAAAGTTTTTTTTATAGCTTTTTGAAAATGGTATAAAAGTTAACTTAGATTTGAGGCAAGGTTTGACTTTATACCTTTATGAAATGTAAATGCACCGAAGGTTAAGTTAGGTATAGAGGCGGGGTTTGTGTTTATATCTTTTTCTTAATTCAAAATGCTACAAAAAAAATGAAGGTTTAAGGTAGGGTTTCTACCTTTTCAAAACATAATTAACGTTAAGCAATTAAAAATAAAAACAACTAAAATAAAACAGTTTCTGCAAACGGTTCACACATTAAAGTTTCAGGGGTTCGAGGCGGGTTTAGGGTTTTTAATCACTGTTACAAAAGATACTGTTATGGTTAGAGGCAGGGTTTAGCTTTCAAAAATCAAAATATAACAAAAATTATGTTAAAGTTTATAGCTATATGAAATCAAAAATGGTACAACATTTATATAATTTCTAAATCAAAATGCTAATGAGGAAATTATGATTGAGGTTAGTTTTATAGGGTTAATCTTTAGGAGGTGGGGTCAGTTTTATACTACTTTAAAAGATAATGAAAGTTGTTGTAAAGTTTAGTGTTTACACCTGTTTAAAACTGAAACGGTTCGAAAGTTACGATTGGTCTAAAATCGGGATTAGTGTCTGTATCTTTTTCGAAGACTGGAATGTTTTCAGAGAGTTAACGTCAATATAAAAGGCTGGGTTAGCATTTCCACCTTTTCCGAAAGCAAAATGTTAGAAACCTTAATGTAAACGCACAGGCAGGGTTAGTGTTTATACTTATTAGAAAATGAAACTGGATTAAATTGTTGAACAATTGATCAGCTGGATCAATTCCGGTCACAAAACTCTTTAAGATCTCTTGGTAAAAATGACTTTGACTTTAAAAGAAGTTTTCTTATGAAAGTAGGAGAAACGAAGGAGTAATGGCATCAAAGCCAAGGTGGTACCTGAGAAGTGATGTATGTTTTCATACACTCTTCACACACCGGCTTTTTGCAACAGTGCAGAGAAGTGATGGATTTGACAACAAGACACACGCGACACTGCAAGGGTATGTTACCCATGTAGAGAACATTGTTCAACATCGGAGGGTCCGCAAGGTCGCTCAGCGTGTACATCTCTGGATAATGATCAAGGTCTGGATCTGGATCCGAGTTCGGGGAGTCTGTAGGAGGCAAAACAGACACATCCGATGGCGATGGACTTCCATGTTCTGATGACAGTGTGGTGTCTGAAGGTTTCCTATAGTTGTCGTTGGCTATACAATATACAGTGCAGTAGACGTGCTCTTTGGATTGCTGACGTTCATCTGCGCTTCTGATATCACCGTTTTCTTCAGAAACAGGAAGTTCGGGATCTTCTAATTCCAGGGATGTTACAAGATCTAGGAATTCGGAGTGATTTTCCTCTTCCTCGTTGAGAGAGGAGCTACATCGTGTCCTTCTGTTCCTTCTTTGGTCCAAGTTCTCCAACATGGAGTCGACTTTGTCCAACTCTCTAGGGCTTTCCACATTACTGTCACCACCAGTTCCAGATGTTTTCGCTATTCCAAAATTCCTCCTTAGGATTTCTACCGGTGACGTTTTTCTGCACGTGTCTTTATCCCTGCTTTCGTTTTTGTAGTACTGGAAGTCCAAAACATCAGCCACAATCGACTCCTTGGTCTCTCCGTCTTCCTCTCCAAAATCAGAGCTTTGCGTCCCAACTTCCACAGCCACATCCGACACATTACCGACGGTTTCTCCGTCGGAACCGGTAACACTAAGCATATTTTTCGAGGCCACATTCACGCAGCCGAGATCATCTCCCATTCCCGACAAAGAGACGAGTCCACATTTGTGAACTTGCCTTGTTTCAAACTCTTAAACAAGAGCGCAACTGCCATGAAGCTCCCACTTCCGGCTCCGCTTAGGATACAAAAACAAATCCCTGTTCACTTCATCCTAGCTCCCGTTAGCCATTGTAAACGATGTTTTTCCTTTAAAGTGAACGAAAAACGCCTTACTGTCCCTCTGGAAGGCAAAACGAACGAACGAATAAGTCATGTTAAAGAAACCTGAAGAGAGTATATCAGTTTGTCAAGCGTCATGCTCCCTTATTAAAGGTCTAGGTGACATTTACCGTAAAGCCGGTATAACGGGCGCAAGTTTTATATACATAGCGCGTATCAGATATTTCCACAAAACAAACAAACAAACAAAAAAATACTAAGCCCAGGACGTTACAGATGTCGCAGTAACCACGTGTTTTGTGACGTGTGTACGGGCTTGTTATGTCCAGATGTTTTTGGCGTGCGTGCGTGTGTGTGCGGATATACCATCATATTTGATCATGGTTGTTCACAGACACGAAACAAACAAAAACTTCAAGGGCGCGTGTAGAAAAATAATACGGTACACGTGTTATGGATAAGATGATTAGCTTTATTATTGTTGTTATAACCTTGTTGTTGTTGTTGTGATAATGGTGGTGTTGGTAACAACAACAACAACAACAACAACAATAATAATAATAATAATAATAATAATAACAATAACAGTAGAATAATATTAATATAAGTACAACAATAAGTTTGTTTAAATGTGTGTAATATAAAGAAAACCACAGACAGAGACAGACAGAGAAAGATCAAAAGAAAGAAAGAAAAATAGATAGATAGATAGACAGACAGACAGACAGACAGACAGATAGATAGATAGATAGATAGATAGATAGATAGATAGATAGTATGAGGACACCTGAACATCACACCTACATGTAGCAATTGTCAAACCATGGGCATAATATCCACCATTATTCTGGGAAGGCTTTCCATTAGATTTACATCTATTAGATTTAGAATGGCTGTGGGAATTAATTAGCATTAGTGAGCTCAGGCACTGATGCCAAGTGAAACGGTTTAGGGTACAGTCTGTGTTCCAGTTTATACATTTAGTGAGGTTGAGATCAGGACTCAGAAGTCTTTAAGCACTCCAACCTTGGCAAACAATGTCCACCTATGGATTAGATGGATAGATAGATAGATAGATAGATAGATAGATAGATAGATAGATAGATAGATAGACAGACAGACAGACAGACACCAGAACAGCTTAACAGCTCCAATTCACGATGGCATCAATTCTATGGAAAACACTATTCCCTAAATTGGTGTTTTGATAATGGAGATGGAGAGCGTTATCCCAAAATATCACTCTCAAAACATACATATTACTGGCATAAACACATAAGTCATAATCAGAGCATGTGATTGTTTCACACATATGATTTATCTGGACGGGAAATCATGCCTGTTTCCTCAAGTTTCAACCCACATAAACTGAGTTATGAAAGTCATGAGCTCAGAAAAAATGTCTCATACATTCTCTGAAATCAAGCTACCAAAGTGTTGTAACATCGAGGATACAGGCTTTGTAGCTTTTTTTTTTTTCTTTATACCGTTAAAAACAATAATGTCAGATACATAATTTGACTTGATGTATCCTTGATGGTATCAGCTCAGCGACAATCAGAGGCTGTAGTAGAGATGAGCAGATAAGATCCTGTTCTATTCCTGTCTTTTTAGGTTACGTCCATATTTGCATGAGAAACCTAACTGATGAGTTACTTGGCTTGAGGTGTGAAGTGAAATTCCAGGCTCTGTGTATCATAACTTTGTCCAGTTCATAATAAGAGCATTCACCACATTAACAAACGTAAACCTGGATTGTGTTAGGTGAAAGCCAATCTGTAAAAACACAGACAGCACTAAAGTGAAAACTGCTAGAATAACAGTCAGCAGGTGCTCGTTAAATTGTGCTGGACGTCACTCACACACTGCTGCTGGAGCATGACAGCTGTCTGGCATAAAGGTGGGACAAGCCAGTAACTAATTAATGCCGTTGCTTGCCATCAGTCACTTTCGCAGTGTAGGAGTGATAAACTCAAATTCTTGGATTACAATCGATGAGAAACCATGGAGTTGTCACAAGATGTTTATCAGTTAAAAGCGTGTTTAAAGATTTATGTCTTCATTTTCATCATTATTTCTGCCGTTTGAGCCGTTCCATAATGTTAAGCAGAAAAAAGCTGGCATCTTCTCCAGAAGTTTTGAGACACGGCCTTGAGGTATTTCTGATCGCTGGTTTCAGCCATACAGCAATTAAAATATTACGTGTCACATAAACACAGATGTGTATAGCAGGAGGACTGGAAGGAAAGTTTGATATGGACCGGAAAAAGATGTATGAGTGAACATGAATAAGAATCTATGCCAAGGATTGTGCTAGACCTTGGACAACCAATATTTTTTTGAAGGGCTAGGAAATAATTATTTCTCAGAATCAGATTGGCAAAAGTCCTGGATTGCATGAGTTCCTCAAAAAAAAAAAAAAAAAAAAAAAAAACAGACAGAAAACCACAGACAGACAGAGTCTGGAGTCTAATCTGAATTTTTATCATATTTTCCAAACCATTTCTATATCATCTATTAGATAATTTAAAGTGATATTTTTAAGAATTTAAAAATATAATAAAAGATGACATTGAAGTCTCTGTATAAATATACTTACAACTTTTTATTTTAATTACCTGGAAAACCAGCACATCTTATCGTGCTGATCTGTAATTTCAGTATATGTGAACTCTAAATAAAAGTAATGAAATGTTTAAATGTTCCATGAATTATTAACCATTAATAGATTAAGATTAAGATGCTTACAGGATGTTTTGTTATAATTATGTAATAATATTTAACCAATACTTTAAAATGTAGGAAATGCTCTTGATTTGCTCTTTTATGAACATCTTTCTAGGATTTTAAAACTCCCAAAGCACCCTCTGTAATTTCCAATAACTTTCCAATAACATCACATTATATTCAATAAAATGCAAGACAATAAGGTTAAGAAAAGAATCAGTTTAAGATCAGATGAAACTGAAATTCCATTTTTGGAACAAACATCCCAAGTTCCAATATGAATCCAAATATCCTATAAGATCCTACATGGTAAATGTTAATACTAAGAAATAATGAATCACGTTAATAATAATCGGTCTTTGAGTTGATTGTTGAGTCAAATATCAAGTTGTAATGCTAAATGCTAAACTTTAGTACGAATGCTAGCCAGTTAGCTAAAATGAGGTAACCTGAGAGGATTTCTGACAGGATCTCAAGGTAATAATTAGAATTTTTTACTTAGCAGGTGGTTGTCTCATATATATATATATATATATATATATATATATATATATATATATATATATATATATATATATATATATATATATATATATATATATATATAAACAACGAAACCTTTATTTGTCATGTTTATAGTACATTACAGCACAGTGAAATTCTTTCCCAGCTTGATAGGAAGCTAGGTTCAGATTGCAGGGTTAATCTTGATACAGTTCCGCCTTAACCATTAATCCACAACTGCCCCTAATTTAACAAAGAAAGATGACACAGATATTCAGTCTTTCTGCTCGCTTTAAGATTTATGGTGAAGATTGAATAAGCATCATGTTCTTGCCTACAGACACAGCATTGATTATTATTTCCAGCTGTACAGGAACACTGAGTTATGATACTACTGGCTTATTTAGCTAAACGTTTGAGAAGCAGCGTTATTCAGCAGTCTGTCTAAAAGCACATCTGCCAACAAAAATGTACAGACAAGCACTCAGTCCCAGCTGTTGTGTAATGAATATGCCAGTCAGCAGGGACACCTGTCTGATAAGCAAGCTGAATCAAGGCTTGGTTTCATTTCATTTATTTATTCGTTAAGACTAAGCTTGTGTGCTAATGACGGGAAGGTTATGATGCAGAGTTCATGACTTCCAGAGAGTTGGGGCTCTACTATGAAACATATTATATACAGTATTTTTATCCAGTGAAATGTTTGGAGTGTGTCTAGCTGTTCTGATTTGTTGGTTTGTGCTGTATTTACGATAACATCACACAAAGTATTAGGAAATTTTAATGACTTAAATATCCAGCAACCACTAATGGACAGCAGAATGGCATTGTGGGTAAACCACTGGCCACAGAGAACTTAGACCAACTTGTATCCTGAATTTCATCATAAAAATGAATCTTTGTTTCCCTGAAGATCATGTTAATGATAAATAGTCATATTCAAGTCAAGTGGGTTTTTATTCTCTTTTCTATATATAGCTTGTACACATTGGGATGAAATCGTTTTACTTCAGGACCATGGTGCAACACAGCTCTTACAGTAAGAGCACACAAGACTGAATAAAGATCAACTCAACAACAGGATGTGTTAGCTTATTGGTTAGGGTGGTTGAACCTTCCTACTGATAGGAAGGTTGTGTGTTTGAATCCCAGGTCCACTAAGCTGCCCATGGGCAAGGCCATTAACCCGCAAGTGTTCAGTTCTGGATAAGGGAGTCTGAGAAATGCCATAAATATAAACATGGGGATGTGGCAGCTTAGTGGGTAAGGTGCTGGACTACTGATCTGAAGGTCGTGAGTTCAAGTTGCAGGTCAACCAAGCTGCCACTGCTGGGCCTTTGAGCAAGGCCCTTAACCCTCAACTGATCAGTTATAAAAAAAAAAAAAAAGATAAATCCAGTTGCTTTGGATAGTAGACATTTAAAAAAACAGACTTTTTCAGGAATTTTTCCTTAAGTGTTTAACTCTCTGCTTGATGCACTGATGCACTGATGTCTAAAAAAATCCCAGTTATTTACAGTAAGAACCTACATCAGTGTTCAGATCAGTAAATGAACTGGTATATTATTGTTTATACAAAACTAAAAAGGATAGCTAAGAGAGAAAAAGGCAAATCACATTCTTTTTCTTCCTAAACTGAACAATTTAACATCTGGTGACATTTACATGATCCATTTTATATTTACATTTCAGACATTTAGTAGACAACCTTTATTCAGAGCACCTTAAATTTGTAACTGAGGGTTGCTCAGAGGTACAGTAGTAGCAAATTGGTGGACCTGGGATTCAAACACACAACCTTCCTATTAAAAGGCCACCATCTTAACCGCTAAGCTACCACATCTTCTGTCACCTTTATCTAGTGTGACCCTCAAGTGAGCCGTGAATCAAATCCAAGCACAGACTTGAGCATGTAACAAGTAAGAGTCTTGCTTAAAGTGGCTCTCTAACAGTCCATAGATTTGATCTCTCAACCTTCAGGTCACAAGCACAGCACCAATATCAGGTAGTGCAGTAGCTGCGATTCTTACAAACGCATAGGTCACAATTTGAAGAACCTGAGAAGGAACCTGAGATCGTTTTTCACCCTGCTTATGCAATCACATGAGTGTCAGAATCTTCCAAGAACAATATGTTCAGACCATAAAGAAAGTAATGGATCTTGACGGTTTGTCAATAACTCATCAGACATGGGCGTATGAGCAAACAGGAGCGACCTGATCACGTCAGCGGCTTTATATGAATCATTGTCATTACAGATGCCTTACAGACATCCAGGAGTCCCAAGGAACCTAAACTTTATGATTGCTTTCTAATTAGGTTAATGGTCTTGAGGGCACAGATATGCAGTGCAAAGTATGAACCGTTGGTGACTTTTCAATGTCTGTATGCACTAGTTTTCTGTAAAGTGGGCGTCCTAAACTTAAAGAAAGTCTCACAAATCTATTACAAATTGCTTGTATACAGAGAAAACTGGTGAGGACAAATCTACAGCCCAAAAGAAGATATCTTGGACCCATATGGGTTATATCCAGGCAGCATTGGTTCCGCATGGACACAAACTGAAAATGGGCAATTTATTTGGGTTTCTTTTAGGCTCTTGTAAAGCTCTGGCCATTGAGTTAGCTGGGATCCTCACGAATCTTCCAAAAATAAAAAAAAGAGAAGGTAATCAATTTAGATGGATACGAAAGGGTGGATGCTCAACATTTAATGTACTGCAGGAAAACGATGGATATCCCACACTTCGTACAGCCATGTACATGATAAAGTAAACATCTCAAAACCCCCAAGAAAGAACGGGACTTCACCTGTACACTCAAAAGTGCAGCAGCCAACAAGCAATGGGTTTGGGAGGAGACAACCTCTCTGTCCTCACAGTAACACGTCATCATTCCACTCTGATCAGTAGAACTACTTTTAAAAAACAATGCATTCTCTTCTATAGTGACGTTTCATTTTGTCTGTATTATCATTATTATAATTTCTAATTTCTACAGAATGAATGCAGTGAGTCTCAACAGCATTTAAAGGTTGAAAAGTAGTGCTGAAAATATGGTTTTCAGAGATTAACATCCTGATGAATTACATCATGATACGCTCTTCTGAGGCCTTGTCTGCGTGTAATGGATATTTTTTAAAACAATTTTCATTTGGTTTGGACAGCAGAAGTTTCAACAATACTGAAACATTTTCACTATTTTCATGTGGACAGCTAAAAAACTGCATGTTTTTAAAATGCTTTTAGAGTGTGTGTTATGAACATGTTAGGACTCATAGTGTCTCACTTTGTGGCATGTAATTATTTATCTAACAACATTGACTGATTGCAGTTTAATTTAAGGATTTGGGAAATTTAAATTAAATACATCCTGGATTTTTATATATCTGTAAATCTGCAATGCCCCTTATTTAAAGTGTAATACAAATAAACTTTAATTGAACCGAATGATTTGACAATTCATATTGCACAGAGATGTACTAACGTCTGTTGAATATACATCATATATATGACCTAAGCAGCAGTCGGACTTTCAATCATTTCATCATTTCATTGACTAACAAATAATGAAACACCATTTTTTGTTCCACTGTGGTTTATTATATTTACAGTCATTCTTTTAAAGGAACAGAAATAGAAAAAAATACAAGGTCTATTAAAAAAATTGAACACAACACTTGAACCCAATCATTCCAGCCTAAATCTGCAGAAAAGAAAAACACCAATCTAGACCTCTTCAACCTCCAAATAGTCCATGTGTTTGTTTTTTCCAAATGACTAAAGGTTGTAGAAACCGGAATAAATGACTACGGACTGTCCGGTGGTTGACGAGGTCTAAACTGAGATGCTAAGAAAACCTCTAGAACGTCTTGATAGAAATCCACAGACCTAGATTTGATTCCACTAATTCGGAAATACCTTCTAAACACTATTACAAGGCCATTCTTTTGAAATGTAGACTCGTTAAACACAGGACGTTTGGTATATAAAGCTCATCAGAATGGTGTCATATCTATGTATATATATATATCTATATAGAAAAACCAAGAAGAAGCATCATTCACAATGGTGTCCCAGTCTCCCATTTGATCTCGTGACATCAAATCGTACATCTAGACAGTCCTGTAAACCTCTCACCAGCTGGCAGAGAGAGAGAGAGATGGCACCGGACGCGTGATCGCCATCGTTGTTAGGGTTGATCGAGCACCATGTCTGGAATAGAGATGACGGTATATTTACACAGGTCTTTGAGTAGAAATGTGATAGAACTGGTGCTGCATTCAAGCGGATGTGATAAACTCGGCGCAATAAACTAATGAATCTTGCGGGTTCCGTTTTTCTTTTTTCGAGTCAATTGCACACCGCTTACCCTTTGTCGCTTTAATATTTCATATCCAAAGCCAAATTACGAAGACAGATGTAGCATGCGCTGTGATCTCTTTTTACGGCGTAAATTCACAATATCGTCTGGCGTATTCATATTCATCCTGTACGTCTGGAACCAAAGAGCAATGACTGTGGGGAATTATTAGCCAATAAACGCCTGAAAAGTGGCTCTACTGCAATATCTTGATTAATCATCAAAGCTCCAGTGCAATTCATGAGGGAAGTGATGAAAAAAATGCTCATTTCAGCTTGTCAGCAGGAGGCCAAAGTGTTATTAATTGGAAGGGAGCGTTCTGCACTTCTTCCCTGTAAAAGACTTTATTCCAGGTCAGAAAGTTTTCTCTGACCACAGGGACGTCTGCTTTATAAGTTTAACAAAAGGTGTGTGATTATACGCGGGAGAAACACACATCTATTATACTATTTTTTCGTGGATTCATTTGTGAGCTCTAAATAATGTTCCTTACGTTCATGTATCATCCCGGACTTAATAAAAGATGTTGAAATATAATTGGGGAGTGAAAGTGCAGTTTAAAAGCAGGAACTTTGTGTATTCACGTCCAAGCATGGTTCAGAGTATTTCCACAAAAAGGCCATTCAGTACGCTCGGGAGGTAAAAGACGTGAATGTCTGCGCGGTGGGAATGATTTTTTTATTTTGTCTGCAGTGTGTGCAGTGTGTTAATGGACTACAACTAATGCTGTTACTTCTGTGACGTCAAAGGAACAATTCTGCAGAGAAAGCACATCCGCTTTTAGGGCTCCTCATGGGTTCCTGTCATGGCGACTACACACACTCACACACACACATTTGGCCACAGCACAAACTCTACCACACACTCTTCTCACATCACACTACTGAATGCACCCTTCTTTTTTCTTTTTCTTTTACCCCCTCCCCCTCCTCTCCAGATGTCTATATATACAGTTAAACAGAAAGTCCCACCCTTACAACAGAAGATTAGCCTACTAGAAAAAGATTGAACACAATTGCCACACGTTAGAAATAAAAAAAAGAAAAATCATAATAATATTAATAATAATAATTAAAAAAATCTTGGACTAGGTAGGAAGAAGGTTTAGTTTTCGCTTTGTTTTCTTCTTCACGAGACTGAACACCGTCTTAGAAAGCACAATATTCACATTCACACAATTTTGAGCCAGCTAGAGTACAGCTCTGCTAATTCCCGCCGTCGATCCTGATTAAATATGCGATTCAACATGACACCTCATGCAACAAACACAGCTGATCTGCGGACCACATCCAACCGATGAAATTGCTAGGTGGATTATTATTTTGTTTTTGTTTTTTTTGTTTTGTTTTTTTTTTTTTGGTTTTTTTTTTGACTGCTGTTGAAAATCTCTGGGCAGTTTCGGGTTTGTTGGAACTGTTCTTGGCACTTTCAAGATGAAAACATCCATAATACGGAATAAAAACATGTTTCGGGTACAGTTATCAGAGACATCAGGACAACCTAGTAACGGTATTCCAACGACTGGAATTACCATATGTAAACACGTATGTATAATTCTCCTTAAGTTAACTCTATTAACCACTCAGCACTACATCAGATGACTAGAGCCATTTCTGACCGGTTATGAAACATTCGGTAAGTGAGTTTTTTTTCTAATGGAGTCTATCAAAACGCAGCACTCTTTCGTCTTCTGGTTTCATCCCTTGTGTTGATGTCCACAGAGATGAATGCAGCCTCTTCTTTTATGCATTTATTTATTTCTTTTTTTTTTTTCAATCTAGAACCACCCTGTGCCGTTTCTACCACAGGGTGGCGCTCTTGCTCCTGCTTAATCCAGCCAGACACGACGCTTCAGACTGAAAAAAAAATCCAGTGCCTTGGCTCTAGTGTTCTCCAGTTGTTGACCGGATAAAGTGCCACATCTTGCGTTCCTCCAGTGGTACTTAAGACACTATCATATTAAGACATTTACGTAAAAAGACGAAAGGTTGAGACAGAAGTTCATCGTTTGATTGGTTCATAAGGCAGTTCGTCCTTGTTACTTTGACCTGGAGAGAAGAAAAGAGAAAATTAACAAGCTGGAAGGTTAAAGAGGTCAACTACCAGAACATAAGTAGATAACATGTTCAGCTAACATCATAAACACCATAAACTTGCAATTCTCTATGCACATAGCCTTATTTATCGATGTACATATTTACATATTTATCTGCACTTTTTTAAACAGAGGCCAAATAAAAATTGTCTGTTGTGGTTGTGTAAATCTTCAGAATTAAATTTTTTTTTGTCATGTCACACTTGAAAAAATTAGAAAGTAGAGCGGGGTTTTTAGAATTTATTTATTTTTTATTATAAGTTTTTGTTTTTATATCAGACTCACAGCCAAAAACTCATTCATTTGGTTACACTGACAGAAAATGACTGATAAGTTTATTTCCATTCTGCTGAAGGAATGGAACACCAATGTACTGGTAAAAATAGTTAAGGAGTTTGCTCAAGGCCCCAACATTGCCTCTCTAAGGGGATACTGGGATTTAAAGTTACTAGCCAAGAATTGGAGTCAGAGCGGTCTAGCTGTGAAGAGCACGGAGGACTGCCCATTGTTATGCCCCTGAGCAAGACTCTCAACTCTTGAGGTTAATTAGCTTTAAATGAAGGTGTCACCAGCTACAGGAACAAATGTAGATGGAAACATTTGTAAAATTGACAAGCTGTTGTGGCCAGGTTTTCAGAACGTTACCTAAACGCTGCACTGTAACATGAGTCCAATACAATGGCACAGGCAAGTGTCCTTGTCAGGAATGATTTCAGCATTTTCAGTAACGTTTCTAACGTTGTCTGATATTGGTTTGCTTCCCAATATTCTCAGATGTTCCTGAAGTTTGTTTCCTGAGAGTGTTTCGGTGTTATAATGTTTAATATGTTGCTTACAGTGTTACTGCAATATGAGTCAATGGTACATTAAAAACTCTCTAAGGAGGCTTTCTGGTAGTTTAGTCTGAAACACAGCACGGTTTGCATGATAAATTGCTAATGTGAAAGCTGTTATGTGGACCAGGAAGCGCACTGTGGTACCGAACTCGAGACTACCTGTGGGAGGTGGTGTGAGTTCTAAGCACTGGAGCTGTGCCACGATTCCTGTGAATGTGAACACAACTCAGTAAAGTAAAGTAAGCTCTGCAAGTGTTTTAGGTGATGATGACACATGTGTATCATGAGAGGCAGGGGAACATTGTTGATATGTTTGTGTTTTCCATGTGTGTTTGTGATGATGTAAGATGAATGCTGATGCACCAGGGTTCCATAGAATCAAGTGAGTCTGAAACCAGACCAGTGCTGTTGGGACGCTGGGAACAATCACTTGGATTCAGACCACAGCAAACTTGCCCAGTGTGAAAACCACCATAGAGCACCAAAAAAATTAATGTTCCACAAACTAAATGTTACTCTGGTTTATGTGAGCAAGAAGCAGGTATTTAGAAACTAAATAATAATAATAATAATAATAATAATAATAATAATAATAAAAATACATTTAAACATATTTTTAAAACAATAGAATTAAATTATTTATTATTATTACAATAACATCAATAATAATAATAATAATAATAATAATAATAATAATAATAATAATAATAATAATAATAATACTGCTATGGTGATATTAATTTAATTCCTAAAACAAACAGCTAAATCCAAAACTTAAAAAATTTTTTTTCTAAAATTCAGCATTACATAATTACTACTTTATTACGCAGTGTTACAAGAACATTGTTGAACATTCCCTTGTTTTCCTCATCATACCACTGTTGATTATTTCCCTACATCAGCACACCCTAAAGCGTTTTGTTACATATTGACCACCTCTTAGCCCCACATGGTTGGTGGTACTACAGAGTACAAGCAGCGCTTTGCCACTTCCTAAATTTCAATTTAACCTCTGACCAGAAAATCTTGAAAAAGTATAACTCATTTAAATTGTTCCCTAAAGTTCTGCCAAAATGTGGCTCTGATGATCTGTGTGGACCCAGTAACTCTAGGCTATTTCCTCTCCCACAGGTATTACAGGGATTTTTTTTGTTTTGTTTACAGCCTCATTTACATTCAGGTTTGCTCATCTCCCTGCCCTTTTCCCTCCTGGCTAATTACTGGACATGTGACCTTTTCCATTTGCCACTTTTACACTACAAAATACATACTGCCATGAATTTCCACTGCACTGTGCTTAGAGACAATCTCTTCCATGTGAATCAAAGTAAAAAGTGCCATGCAAAAAAAAAAAAAAAAAATTGTGCAAAGCGTGAGCCTTTAGTCAAGAGATTTAGGCAAATTTGACATTTGTAAAGCTGACAAATCCGTGACACAGAAAAAATATGATTCGGTCAGCTAAAACACAAAAGAGTAACTGAATCTGTGATTGAATATGCAGCACATCTGTAATAACCAATCGCACAAGTGCCGAAATAAGCGTTCACTGAAGTGAGGTTGTGCACCTCATCTGTAATCCTCTTTTTACATATCCTGAATAGATATAATCCTCATTAATCCCAATTTTAAGGCAGATGTTTCCTGCAGACAAGGATGGATGGATCTGGGAATTGCATGAGCTGTTCTAATTTATTACACAACCAAAAAGCTGTTTACTTTAGCCGTTTGCAGCGACTGGGGAAGCTGGAAGTGAAGCACATGCACAGATGTTTTTTTTGCTTCTTTAGTTTATTCGAATCTGAAAGCTGGTTTTACGAGGTACAATTACAGAAGGACCTTTAAAGATGATTACTTCTCACACAGGTACGAAAATCCTAATAAAACTTTGGCGACATTCTGTGACAGTCTGTGATGACGGCTGTTAGCACGTGTTATAACGATAGACCTGCGAGATAACTCCATTCTGCAGAAAACAGGTTTGTGTAAACAAATATTCAATACACGAGGGAGCTTGTAGAATATTTCCTGTCAGTTAGCATGTTTGTGTAAGTTTTGTAGAAGTTTTGGAAATCGACTTAGCAGACATCCTCGATCAGTATAAACAAATGAATTGTTTTATCGCCGCAAATCTGATATAAAATGAATCAGAACTCTGTTGGATAACCTTACACAGAATTTTACTGGTTGAAGATATACACCTTCAAATTTTAGCTGCTTATGAACTTGCGGGATCTCAGAGAGCTGGAATGAGTTTGATATCACCATTTACTTTCAAGATTTTTGCTTTTTGGAACTTTACTATGAAAATATAGTAGGCTAGCTGAAAACAGAAATACTTACAAAAAACTACAATTTCTTAAAGCACTGAGTGTCTGGTTTCATATGAGCCTTTAAACATCATTGTGAAGTGTGACATGGATTAAAAATAGATACAGAGGTTTCTACAGATCAAGTCTACAATGTGTTCCGTTACAGTATAACGATTGATCGATTGACATCTACAGTACCTCTTTCTGTCTGCACATAAAAGCCGGAGTATTTTAACTCGTTGCTGTTGCTATACGAACGAAATCCAAGTCGACTCCTGAGGGTTAATCCCATGGCATCTTTCTAATGGTGGTTCTTATACGAGCAGTGCAGCAGCATTTACGCTATAAGAGATTAACAAAGTCATCAGCTGTCTTCGGTTATGATGGCTTAAATTTATGCGTAAATGCATAATGTTAGCTGTAATCTGGTGGAATAATCATATATTTTAAACCCAGGATATGGTAGCTAAGTAAATCTTGTAGCTCCCAGGATTGTCTTATAGCTACCAGGATTGTCTTATAGCTACCAGGATTGTCCAAATTTCAAGAGAGAGTGAATTTTAGGGATGAAGTGATAGCACTTATGAATGCATGACAATTAAGTTGCATCATGGTGTAAAACATTTTCAAGTGCTAGTTTAAATGATTCAGGAGTTTAAGTTTGAAGACAGCCAGTGACTCGGAATCTTGATGCTTTGTACCTTGAGAATTATTGGGATCAGTGTAGTAGGTTCGAAAGGAGCGTGGTTCAGTGCAAGGTGCGATAAATGATCTACTGACTCAAGTCAAATCTAAACTAACTGATACTGATACCATCTGGCACATTTCTGGCATTTTGTCAGACACCCTTATGCAGAGCGACTTACAATTCATCGCATTTATACAACTCAGGGTTAAGGACCTTGCTCAAGGGCCCAGCAGGGGCAGCTTGCTGGACATGTGATTTGAACTCACAAACTTCTGATCAGTAATCTGACGCTATAACCATTAAGCTGCCACAATCTAAAGAGAACTGAGTTTCTTTATTCACAGACTGAATATATATAAAGAAAAAAATTCGGACAAAAATGGCTTCCTGCTTATTAACATTGCCCACACGTAACTCTAACCCTTAGCATGCTTCCCCACTCATCAGCCTACACGCTGCGCCTGTGGGAAAACGGAGTTCCACGTGCGCTCTTCACCTTGCTCTCGTTACCTCACACACAGTTCATAATGAGAGGCGGTTCGACTGGGAGTCGCTGTTCGACCCTTACAGTGCCGGAAGGTGAGTCATGGCAGCCCCGCCTCTCTACACAGCCATATGTGCCATTCCAACTTCCACCGACTTCCTGGCATGGCTCAATGCCAAGCAGGTCAAGCTCAGCCGAGGGAGCGGACTGCCCGAGAATGGTGGACTGCTGTCAGAGTCATTCACACGCCAAGCGTGTTGTGAACACCTGCTCTGTGTTTTCATACCAGAGGGACTGTGCCAGGTGCAGGGTTCTTTCAGAGAGGTGACTTTGGATAAAAGCATTCACAGGATTAATGCATCAATCTGTAACTTTGTCTGTTTGTTGCAACCAGATCTCTGGATGTTTATATTAGGGTAGGAAAATAGAACAAAAGAAATTTATATCATGATACTTGATGTTTTCACAAGACACAATATGCTTTGTGATATTTACATTTTCCTTCAAAAGTATTAAAACGGTTTAAAAAGTAGGTTATATGGAGACACACGTTGAATTTATGATTCAATGAGAAATTCAAATTTAGTTAAAAAATTCACTGAGTAATTCAAATGCAATTCATAATTTCAACGAGTAATTCACGTTTACATTACAAATTCAAGGAGTAATATAAATTGAACTCACAAATTCAGTAGGAAATTCAAATTGAACTCACAAATTAAATAAAAAGAAATTGCATTGAATTCACAAGTTCAGTAAAAATTCAAATTGAATTCACAAATTCACAGAATAATTCAAAACCAATTCATAAATTCAGTAAGAAGTTCGAATTAAATTCACAAATTAAATTAAAAAATCCGAACTGAATTCACAAATTCACTGAATAATTCAAAACCAATTCGTAAATCCCGTAAGAAATTCGAATTGGATTCACAAATTAAATGAGAAATTCAAATTTAATTTGCAAATTCAGTAAAAATTCAAAATTGAATTCGCACGTTTAATAAGAACTGTGAAATTCATTTACTGAGTAATTCAAATCCAGTTCCAGTTTTATAAGCAATCCCCTGTGATCCAATACAATTAAAATTATTTTGCTTATTTCGAAAAAATAATTTCTTCAATTCTAAATAGAACCAAACTATTCTGAGCTAAAAATTCTTCAATTATTTATTCAAAAATCGGCTCTTTGAAAAAGCTTAAGATTTCACGTTTAGCTTTAAATAATCGTTCTATTATTAGACATCGAATGACGTCGATTATTTTTATTGTTTTATTTATTTTTATATTATGGCTTTTTTTTTGGTTTTCCCTCTACTGTGAGCGCTTTTTACTCTTTAAATCTTCAGACAATTAAGAGGATCATTTTCATGATCCTCACAGAAAACTGGTGCACAGGGTGTGAATATCTAACCAGTTTTCATAATGCATTGTTTAAAGTGCTATACAAATAAAATTGACTTGTATTGAATAGATACTATACATGACCACATTTCCTCATCAGGGCTCTTATTATGATCTGTGTGAGGACATTTGCGAGCAAGGTGAAGAGCACACAAGGAACTTGTTCACCTCAGGCACAATGTGTTGTCTGAAAGATAGAAGAAGGATACCACGAGTTATAGGCATGATGCGGAAATTCAGAACAATTTCTAGAACAAAAGGCGAGATTTTTCATCTTTCATCCTGTGTAACAAAATCAAACAAATTCTCTCCCGGAGTAGCGACAGTCAGTCCTGATGTATAGATTTGAATATTGACCATCAGTGTAGACTTGAGGCTAAATCAAATCAAAATGATTGTAATTTCAGTGCTCAGCCTAATTCCCACAATGCAAAGCAGCTCGATGGTCATTACATCATTAGTACTGATTACAGAAATGTCTAAAATATTTTTGAATGATTTCTGTATTTCGCAAGCAAGCTTTATTTACTCATTGAATGTGTGTGTGTGTGTGTGTGACTGCAGTTTGGATTAAACAGACTAATAAATATATAAACTCAATAAAGAAATATAACCATATAAATGATAGCAGGTTTAATGCAATCTTATGTTCAAGAGCTACGACATCCTACTTCTCCTCTGTGTAAGCCAGAGGTGTAGCTAGAGGCTTGGCATTTTGGGTTTGAAACCCTTTCTGACCTTTCCAAATGCTTCTTCCTGAGTGGTTAACATAACACACACAGTGCAGCTGATTATATACATGCCTAATAATATGTTTTGTGCAGCAATTCAGCTATAATCATGGGCTCTATAATGACTATAATGACATTCAAGAAAGTTTAACAAAGCCATCATTATGATTACGAACTACGCCGAAAGTCAAACAGATACTTTGGATAATTTCTTTAATCAGATTTTACTGGGAATGTATCTCTTATTTGCATTAACTTTTTTTTTTTTACCTGAGGCCAAAAAATGGAATTTTTGCCTGTTTTGTTGTTTCCATGTTCAGCATTGAATGCATGAATGTAAACACTCATAGGTTTAAGAATTTGTTGGTTTTTTATAAGTATGTGCACCTTCAAAGTAAACGGTGATATTGTCATTCCCTATGTCTGTCCCAAGTGCTTGTTATTATCATACAAAAAGGCAAAGCTCTCGATTTACCAGTAAATCTACGTTCCTACTCTTACTTATGGTCATGAGCTTTGGGTCATGACCAAAAGGACAAGATCCCAGATACAGGCGGCCGAAATGAGTTTTCTTTGTAAGGTGGCGGGGCGTTCCCTTAGAGATAGGGTAAGGAGCTCTGTCACCCGGGAGGAGCTTGGAGTAGAGCCGCTGCTCCTCCACATCGAAACGGGCCAGTTGAGGTGGCTTGGGCATCTGTTTCGGATGCCTACTGGACGTCTCCCAGGGGAGGTGTTCCGGGCATGCCACACCGGGAAAAGACCCCGACACAGAGGGAAGACCCAGGACACGCTGGAGACTATGTCTCTAGGCTGACCTGGGAATGCCTTGGAATTCCCCCGGAAGAGCTGGAGGAAGTGGCTAGGGAGAGGGAAGTCTGGGCATCCCTGCTTAGACTGCTGCCCCGCGACCCAGCTACGGATATGCGGGAGACAATGAATGAATGAAAAATTTGTTAACTTCAACCACTAAGGTTATCCCAACAGAGCAAAAAACGTCTCACACTTTTTCGAAGGCCAACAATGTGTAATTTTATATCAGACTTGCAGCCATCAAATCATTCGTTGTTTACACTGATGTCAAAAAAATTGGTTGGCATGGAACACCATTGTACTGGTAAAAATGGTTAACCAACTGGAAGCTTGAAAGCTATTAGCCTGCTATAGGTACACGGTATAGAGTACAGTGGAACCTCGGCATACAAATTCATTCTGGAGGCGAGTTGTTAAGGTGAAAATATGTATTTCACCTTATATGGAGGTGAAATCCAATGCTATGTATATGTATTATTGTACAAATTTTCCAATAGGAAATAATGTAAATGCAGATAATCCGTTCCAGCCACCCAAAAGTATGTAAACTGTATGGCTGCTTACAAAGAACTGACCCAAGCCAAGCATTCCATGTCAAGGGTCCTCACAGGAAGTCATGCCACCAAGCTTGGGCTAAAAATAGAATAGACCACCCATGCCACCAATCTGTTAGCAAAAAAATGCACGAGAAAAAAACAAAAAACATTGGTATTGTGGGTAAACTCTTTCGAAACAGCTTTCACTGAGTAAAAAAAAAAATCGTAAAATTTGTAAACTCGCTTTGTTTGGCTTCGCTTGGCTTTCCTTTGATGCCAACAAGTTTTGAACAGCTCCCGGATGTACGTGCAACTAAGCCGGCGTTCCATTTGATTTGTTCATATTCCAGAAATGCTTCACTTGCCGATGTATATTTCAATTCTTAAGGTGAAAATTTGTAATGGAGGGCATTCCTATGCCGAGGTTCAACTGTATTGTGATATTAGAGCGACAGCTGATGAAATATGACGTTGAAACACTAGCAGAGAAAGATGAAGCGGTGAAGATGTTGTTGTTTCCTTGGTGAAGTGGCATGAAGGAACTCCCTCCTACCCAAGTTAAAGTTACCAATATGACAAGATCGATCGATCGAACTTCATGCATAAGATTAACTGTAGCCTTAAAATGAATTCATGGTTACGCCACTGACAGCTCACTAAGTAGCGAGACTTATCCTTGGTGTATATAACACTATCCGTGTTATATCTGTGTCAATAAACCAAATCCCTTCAAATCTCCCAGGGCTAGCCAAAAGCACCTCAGTGCATCCAGCCACATCCTCATAAACTTTTAAGCTGTCAACAGAGACTGAGCAAACAATCCCAGCTCTCTTCATGTTGACCCAGACTATTATCTGAGCCGGGCCAAGAGTGATATTATTTCTTATTGATCATACAGTGAACTCCTGCAGGTTTCTCTTTATCATCTGTCCACTGTGATGTCCAAACGCAGTCGATATGGCTAATCTGAGGTGCAGTCTATGATTCATGGCATAACAGTGCAACTTTTCCATACAAACATCAATTTCAAGTGAAAAGGGAGCTGGTAACTGGCGAATACGGTACTGTATCTTCATGAAGGTGAGCTCTCGATAGAGGGATTTTTACACCGTAAGCAAAAGCCGAACCCCTTAGAGGCTTCATAGGCATTATTATTTTCTTGCCGATGGATAATAAAAGTGAAGAGTAGCAACACTGGGACATTTCAGGACTCGTAGCTGCTAATTTGCATTTCCATTACTTACATATACATTGGTTGCAGTTGCAAATGAGATGTCTTCTGTGGTCCTTGGTACCCATAGGAGTCGAAGCCACCTATAAAGTCAACTGGAAAAACAGATACAAGAAAAAAAGAGAAGAGGTTATTAACTATAAAGATGATTATACTACAGTGCTGTTGACTGTCAGAAGTGTTAACGAATTATTCTACCAGCTGACAACTGACTCCAAATGCATTATTGTTTCTATAGCAACAGCAGGTACACTGGGACTTATGTTACCACAATATATAGGGTTTTAAACACCTGAAATAGTTGCCCCTGGGTCATTCTAAACACCGGGGTAAACAGAATACTGGGTAATCTTGTTTCACATTTCATACAGTTCATATTTTACTCTGAGGTTAATAATGAATCCTGGGTAATCATCATCTGAGGTTTCACACTGTAGATTAAACCCTAAACCCCTTCTTATTTGAATATTTGCAAAAGCGTTAAATAATTGCTAGGCTTACAATTTTGCCTCAGTGAGAAAAAAACATCTGCCATTCTGCACCTAAGCAGTTATTGTTGTCATTTACATATGTCTTTTTATTTTTGTCGCGTGGTTTACCAGGTATTCGTTGATATCCAGCTTATTTTCAGAGTCACTAATTTTTCACTCTCTTCCAAGCACACTTCCGTGTTGTTCAGTGTTTCGCCGCTTCCTGAGCCATGTCGCCGCGTCCTAGTTTTCATGTGAAGTTTCTGATGTTAGTATGTCTGTTGCTAAACCTTGAGTCGTCACAAGGCTTCAGAGCTTCAGAGCAGAGCTGTGTGAACCTTCTAAATGTTACTAAATTACAAGTGTGAAATGTTTCTTAAAATGTTCAAAGTTAAAAGTGGACTTTAGAATGATAATAGCTCAGGGTCAAGCTCAGTGTGGAAACCCTTAAGTCTACTAATACAGTTCACTAAAATGGGTTTTAATTTAAGGCTGACTATATTTATTTAGGGCGGTGGTAGCTTAAAGGCCAATCTCAGGGTCTAGCCTCTTCCGCATGGTCTAACCTCTTCCTTATGGTCTAACCTCTTCCTCATGGTCCAACCTCCTCCTCAGGGTCCAACCTACTCCTCAGGGTCCAACCTCCTCCTCAGGTTTCAACCTCCTCTTCAGGATCCAACCTTCTCCTCAGGTCCAACCTTCTCCTCAGGGTCCAACCTCCACCTCCTCCTCATATCCAACTTCTTCCTCATGTTTTAACCTCCTGCTCAGGTCCAGTCTCCTCCGCGGTGGTACCTCAAGTGGTTGAGGCGCTTGGTCATTAACTGGAGGACTGGGGTTCAAGGCCCAGCACTGCCAAGCTGCCTCCATTGGGCTCTTGTGCAAGGCACCAACAATCCCTTAACCCCCCCACCACCGAACTCTCCAAGCATGGGATATATAAAGAAAGAATTTCATTGTGCAGTTATGTATATGTGACAAATAAAGGCTACTGAAATTTTTACAAATTTATGGAAGGAGCCTCCAGTGTCATTGTTTTTTATAGTAACTTATTAAAATAGAGAGGTTGGTAATGGAATGAGTGTTTATTGCTATTAAGTGATTACAGGAACTAACCTGATTCACAAATGTTCCATTTTAATATTAAATATGACTGTAAACAGATACAAACGTATGAGGTGTCATTATTTTATTTCTAAACAATTGTTGGCTTTTGTCTAAAGGAAATAAAATGCTTCAGGATGCATTTATAGTAAAATAATAAACTTCAGGGTGGTAAAAGTATCTCTGCATCTCAGCGTCTGGTCAATGAAGATTTTCCTATAACAGCACACACCGTTGTGTTTTATTCTTTATTTCATTTAATCTTTTATCACTCCGGCTCTGTGTGCATGTGTGCCTGAGTGAGTCAGTGAGTTATAGTGTGTGTTTGTGTCTGTGTCTATCCATGTGTGTAATAATCCCGGTCAGTGTCTGAAGCCTGTGCAGGCCTGTGAGGGTGTGATATCCGTGGCAGCTCTTGCCTCTGGAGTAGCAGACGACCTAAAATAGCACAGACTGACAGCAACAGCCATGGACTGCCAGTAGCAGCAGCAGCTGGCCAGCTGTTTCAGCCTTTACCGCAAAGACACAGAGGTAGTAAAGAGTGATAAAGATCCATTGTGGTTCTGGCAAGAGCGGCTTTCCAAATGAACGCAGAAGATAAGATGCACAATTAGCTAAGCTGATCTCTTGAGCATCACTAACAGAAGAAGAAGCACAGATTGAGGATTATTAGTGTTCTGATGGCTGGGTTTGAGAAGACACACACACCCACAAAGCCCATAATCCACACCATAATGGTCTCATTATGAAATTAGACCTAATGGTCTGATCGGTGTTCGCAACAAGAGCTGCAAAGATCCAACTATAATGGTGCATTTTTTACAGAAACAGTGCACTCAAACACAAGGCTTTCCACAAGGGTTCTCTGCATGGTTACTTTCTGTATATTCTTAAAAATAAATGTGCCAAGAAGATTTAAAAAGGGGCATTTTGCAGTGATACAACAGAAGAACCAGTTTTGGTTCCCCAAAGAACCTTCTGGTAAACGATTCTTAAAAGAACCTCTGTTTCCTGCAATAAATATCCTTTTTATAATCTAAATAACCCTTTTTCCACTAGAAAAATCTTTTGTGCAAGTTTCTTCATTGAATCATACACCCTGCCAGTAGAACCATTTAAGAACTTTTATTTCTTAACAGCCTTCTCATGGGCTACTTCAATTAAGTTTTTTTTCTGTACTGGAACTGTTTTAAGGTTTTACATAGAACCTTTAGTTGTTCTCCCAAAGATATATCCAGAACTCTACATAAAATCCTTAATAATTCTTTGTCTTTTCTAGGCAAGTTGCAGGGCCTCTGATACGATCCTGAATTCATTCTATTGCCTGAATGGAATTCTACAGGTTCTTCCTGTGCCTGAATCAGTGCCTGAATGTTTCCTCAGGGTTCTCCAGGGAACTGAGTACTCTAAATTGCCCATCGGTGTGACATATGCATGTTTAAATTTGTGTGTGCATAGTGTCCTGCACTAAAATGGACTGGCATCCCATCCAGCATATATTTTCACCCCACATGTTCCCGAGACAGGCACCAGATCCACCAGAACCCTGATCAGGATAAAGCTCTGTCTGGCAGATGTCCTTATGCAGAGAGACTTACATTTATCTCTTTTCTTCTGGAGCTGTTGAGGTTAAGGTCCTTGCTCAAGGCCCCAACAATGGCAGCTTGGTGGTGTTGAACATATAACCTTCCAATCATAAGGAAATGGTAGCTCAAATGGTTAAGGATTTGGGTTGTTGGTTGGATAATTGGGATTCAAGCCCGAGCACCTCCAAGATGCCACCATTGGGTGTTCAAGCAAAACTGTTAACCCTCTCTGCTTCCCGGAGGGCTGTACCATGGTGCTCTGATCCAAACTTTAAACAAGCTGGGATATGTGAAGAAAATCATTTCACTCTTAGTCCAACATCTTAACCACTGAGCTACCATCAATATAGGAGCTCCAATGCTAACCTTAACAATGCTACACAATAAAAACTCACCACACATCCACAGTAATGTGACTTTGGATACTTTCCGGAAGTAATACTTATTAAGTAAAAACCCAAATCAAGAATTATTTTACTTTATGATTTGCTAATGTACTGATTCGGTGGCAACATGGCTCGGCTCTTTAAAAGGTTTGCCGGTTCACTGAACAGTGGTGATTGAAAAAAAAAAGCTACCAGAGAGCACCTAACTATGACAGGCAGCTCCACGATGGCTGCATTATCCCACCAATTGAAATTAGCGCTAATATATTTAATGAGCCTGAAGAAAAAGCAGAGCGAATTGAATAACACGACATAATGTTCAGTTCAATTGAAGCTGAAATGAGGTGTGGAAATGAGCGTAGAGGAAAGCCTCTTTTGTATGTTCTTATCGTATACTGTATTACGTCTGGGAGGCTAAATACTAATATGCTCTTACAACACCTCCTTTCATTTCCCACCCTGCTAAATGGCTAAACGCCTCCTGGCTAGCTGATCTATTGACTGATTCTAAAGTGGAGGATCATGGGTTTGGAGGCAGGGTTTGGGAAATTAGATGGAAACCGAAGCCCATGTCGTTTGTTTCCCCACATGCTTTATGAACCTTGTTGATTTGTCTCACCCTGTGCTGGATTTATAAACTGTGCACAGCGCAATGCTAATCATTAGTTGGATGCTAGCTGGATGATACCGGAAAGCTGATTGCGTATTCCCAACTGAGTCATGCGGCCTAATTCTTTTGTTACAGATGCGAGGATGCGTGTGTAAAACGACCCGAGAGCCATTTCCTGCTTATCTTCTGCATCGATTTCACAGGTATTTTTTTTTTCTGAGGCTTGAATTATTTTAATTATTTCACAATCTTTCCTTTAATTGGACCTTGGCGCATTACTCTCAGCGGTTGCCATAATTACGTGGTTAGCATGTCGATCGGTTTTAAGCCGCTCGTTCATTACCTCTGCAAAGGTGCTTCATTATGCTATATTAATTAGACACCTAAAAGCCAATACAGCTGCCTGATTAGCTGCCGATATCTTTCACATTCGCAGGAGGGACGCCCAGATTCTACAACAATATTATTTCAGAGGGAAAAGGAAAAAGGTACAGAGAGACAGTCCTTAGCAGAGGAAATCAAACCTCCCAATATGCCCTCAACAGTTCTAATCACTCCACAGCACACGCCGCGTTCGTGCTACACAAACTCGCACTGATTGGGAGGAGAGATTTTCAATTACGGACATTTCCCCAGAACGTCTCGGCGTGGCTGATGAAGCCATTCCTGCCATTATTCAGCAGCGGGCTTAATGTGTGCTGATTGAATTACAGTCTGTTTGTACAAGAGGGAAAGGTTTTATTTACAACTCAGAGTAAATGAACTTTGTAGATGTTAGATTAACAATGCAGAAGTTCATAAGACCAAATTATTTTCTTTTAACAATCTGTAATTCTTCTGCGGTAGAGTTTTAATTAAGGTTTCTTTTATATATATATATATATATATATATATATATATATATATATACATATTCATGTTGTAATGAATTCAGAAACGACGCTTCAAACTTATAAGCTGCTCAAAAGCTCCCGATTACACAACTGCACTTGATGATATTGTGTTCGGTTCTAAAAGGGAAATTATTTTGAAATAATTTTATAATCAGGTGTCACTCAGATGAGGATGGACACAGTTTTGAGTCTGGTTTCTCTTTAAATAGGAAATTTTTTCTTTTCCAAACGGGAAAATAAATTTTAAATAAAAAATTATATATATTTTTCTATATTATTCTGAATGGAATTAAACCATAACAGCTCGACATTTTACTAAATATTAAAATAAATAAATAAATACATTGCTAGACATGTTACTAAATATTAAAATAAATAAACAAACAAACAAACAAATAAATAAAGAAATCTTTAGTACCTTTATGAATAAAAACTTTCAATCAGCAATTACTTGCCAAAAAAATCAAGACAATTTTATGCTTGATAATAGTACATTTGTGTTAATAATTCATAAATTCGTCTACATTTAGATACATGACGTATTGGCGGTGTGTGTACACCCTGTAACGGAAACTCACTCGCATCAACATTGTGATATATTCAAAATCTGGATACACGCTGTCTATTTTTATCCTAGCACAACAGATATGCTGCAGGAGTGTTTCCACTGTTTGTAGTGCGAGAGCAGCACTCTAAATACGGATGTGCCTAATTACACACGGACTTAATGGTTCTGATTATAAAACAAAACAACCGAGGGAAAATGCATAGCACAAAGAGGCTAGTCAGGATGCTAAATGGAGCCTATGCATCTTTCTCTCTCTCTCTTTATATATATGTGTGTGTGTTGCTTGTTGATGTGTAAGAGACAAGACCAGACAACACCCAGAGCTGGACTTGAGAATGATTGATCTAACATGCTCGCGTTGCTAGCCACCTTTTTCCGACACGGCAAAAAAACACGAGTTACAAAGCCATGTCCCAAAGCCATAAACATTAATTAAAAATCAGGGGAACACCAAACAAACCCCTGTCCTAATTATTGTGCTCGCTCGACTGAGTGAAATGGGACGGCGGCTAAAGAGAATAATTCATGCCTCTTAAAGGCACTGCGAGTGCAGCACAGCGTCGGAATATAACAAATGGGATTGTTTCCCGCGCACGCCCTTTAAAGCAAGCGCCCATGAGCCGGGAGTATACAATCGATAAAAGCAATCTTTTAAACCAGCCGATGTCTAAATCCAAATGCACGCGGGGTCACTGAAACTAGGCTAAAGATCCTGCGCTAAGAGAAATGTCTACGCCGAGGCTTGGGTGCACTCGCACTCCTTGACGGAAAAAATGGGACTTCTTTTATCTGTGATGCATGCTGGGAGAAGCGTCTTCTGGCTACTACACAGGGGATTCACTTCAAACGCAACTCCATACTGTATCTACTGAATCTCATTATCCTAAAAAAAAGCAACATAAACAACAACAAAAAAAAATAAACACAAAAGGACAAAAGATATGCAAAAGCAAATAACTTGGGTTCAGACTCATACTTACAGCTGTCTTCTTCTTCTGAAATGAGTTTCACCACGTAACAGGCATAGATGAACCCAGCCAGCTGAAAACACACACACACACACAAAATCATCAGTTAGAACAGCACCTGCTTTCCAAAGAACGCTAGCGAATCTCATTAACACTGAGCTGCAGTTGCGGCTAACGGATGTGACCTTTGACCTCCGCAAAGCTTATATCTGATCATGTGACCTCTTATATAGTATAGAAATAATATCCAAATGTTATATGAACACGAAAGTCTAGCACTTTCTCAGTTTATTGTGGATCTGACTTTTTATTGCTTAACACATTTGTATTTTATTCGTTCACACGGTTCACACATTTGCAAACAATCAGCCTCATTTTTCACTCTTTTTAATAAATTTGTGTGAAAACCAAACAGAATTCAACAAATTTCAAAATGCCGATCGCTTGTAAATAACCTGAAAATAAGAAGAGGAAATTATTTTGACTCACGACTACACTGAAAAACAAACAAACAAACAATAAAAAACATGGGTTCAGTAAATTTGATGAAAACCAATTCGGTGATTCGTTACACAAAAACAAATAAATTTTTCTTAAAATTACTACTAAAGTAAAAAGTTAACTGTACTAAATTGTTGTCGATCTTTCGGGCGCTCCCTTGTGTGTGAGGGGTCACCACAGCGGACACAACAACTTGGCACAGCTTTTACGCCGGATGCCCTTCCTGATGCAACCCAACCATTTTATCCGGGCTGGGGACCGGCACTGCATCCAGTGGCTGGGGTTTGGGCATGTAGCTTAATCCAAAGTGTGTATTTACTTTTATTTACTTCACTGAGTTAAATTTAAGATTTTGCTCATAAAACATTTAAAAAAAATTTGAACTGATTGTATACTAAAATGTGGGCGTGGCTTTTGAACTTGATTTGCATATACTTTTGCAGAACTTGAATCTAACGTCATTTTGAGCATTATAGACTGGTTATTTTTTGATATTTCTTGTTTTGTGTTGGTTTTAAGGCCCTGTACTCTGAAATGTTTCAGTATACAGATCAAGTGTTTTGGTAACGCTTGTCTTGGGTTCGATCAGTTCAGGCTCTCAAGTCTGAAGTCTTATAAACGTTGATGTTTGGAGTGCTATTTCTGGCCGGACTGATTTATGATGATTGTGGCCATTAATTAGTAATGGCACCATTTAGAAGATGTAGAACAAGTAAAAATACAGGCGAAAATCTTCTGTTTTAAAGACTGGGTCACAGGAAACCATCAGCGCTGTAAGATTTGAAGTCAATCAAGGTTTACTAAAGTTTACATTAATTAGTCTACTCATGTGTGATTTTATACACACTCAGGAACACAAGAAGGATAAGAACGTTTTCGACAACATTTTTACTGGATGTTTTATGAATACCAGATTTCAGATTTCGAACTGGTTCATACGTGCGTAGACACAAATCTGTTCATATCCAGCGTGATTAATGAGGCACGCTGCTGTTAAACCCTAAACAGATGAAACTGATCTGAAAGCATTGCCCCACCCCCAGAAAATGACTAATGAATAATTTGCATAAAGTTTCATCATTCCACTCACATCACATACTGATACTTACAAGAAAAATGATTTTCTAATGAAATGAACATTTATAATTATATTTCTTTCACTGCTATTTACAGTATAAAGCATTTCACTACATGCTGCCCTGTGTATGATTGCGTATAATTTATTGTGATAGATCTGAATTTTTATTTTTAATCGAATTTGAAATTTTATTCTTAAAATATTTCATAGAATGCATTTATAAAAAATATGCATTCATGTAATAACGTAATATAACACTTTAAGTATCATTCATTCATGAAAACCCCTTTGTATTCTGTATTTAACAGATCTCAAGCAAAACCAAGGTCATTCTTGAGTTATGGATGTGACGTTTAAATAAAAACGCAGTATTAAACCACTGAGGAATTTTTTAGAAAATAAAAAGAAGCCCCAAGTGAATAAAATCACCCTAAATACAGGCTTCTAAATGGCTTTGTTACACTCCTGACAGCTTTATTTATCCATGCTAAGGGGGAAGATTAACACTGAACTGTTTTATGAAGATCATATAAAGCATCAAAGAAGTGTTTGTTTACAGGGAGGTATTTAGGGATCAGAGGGAGGTGTTGAAAAGCAGAGCTGGATAAAGAGATCAGAGGTGATGGAGAGAAGAGAACATGTTTTCTCGCTGAGAAGAATTTACAGTAGGTGGTGATGTAGCCGGAGCTTTGCATCAAAACAGAGCAACTGCTGGTTCTGGACTAAAGATAAGGAGTGAAGATAATGCAAAGAGATAGAAAGAGAGAGAGAGAGAGAGAGAGAGAGAGAGAGAGAGAGAGAGCAGGAAGAAAACACTACAGTGCTGCAAGTCTCACTTAGTTAAGGAAAATATGGAGAAGCAGTCGGGAGGTCAAGCACATGATGAGGTGTGTACAGTAATAGTGCACCGTATCTTATATCTGTATTATTTATGATTATTTGGATTTACCAGCATGCGCAAAATATATCTGTGCCAATAGTAGTGCAATAGTTGAGGTTCTGAGTTAATGTGGCGGTTAAATTCCAAACTCTGGGGCAAAAGTATGCTATGAACAAAATCATCCTCTAATCCGGAGGATGCCAAGCTATCCTGGCTCTTTGTATAGGAGGGATGGCATAATCTTTCTCTCCTGTAATCATAGTGACACTAGCTAATCGTGGGCATGTGTGAGCTCAGGGATGTGGAAGAGGGCAGATTGCACTGTTCTCTGCCCTTGATGCATCAAGGGTTGATGGGAAATCTGACCTATAGTCTGTTATACTGAATCCCCCCAGCAGCCTATGACATAAATTATACAGACACGAGGAAGAAAAATCACTATTCACAAAATTACTATTAGTGCAAAAATGCAAGAAACCAAAAAGAAAAGAAAAAAAAAGGTGATACAATGCCTGAATCTGACTAAACAGACAGGGGTCACTGGGATAAATATTGAAAACCACTGAAATAAAGCATGATGTATAAGCATCTGTCCAAACACAGCATGGATCAATGGGAACTATTGCTATTAGTAAACAGAGCATAAGGAGTAAACACATGTAGCAATGCTGCTAATCCGAAGCTACTGTGCAGTTTACATATTTACTTTCATCTGGGGAAACGGGACTGCGTCTCTAACCCTCCAACCCCTTATCATCTGAGTGCTTCAATTAACTACACATATGGCCGACACTTTGGGACTCCATTTCCAGCACGGCTGTTAGATAAATGCGGGGCGGCAGGAAATCGGAGCGAGCGCAGATTTAAGATTCCTGCAATACCTCAAGGTCTCGGCCTCATTTACACAAAATAATGTGCTGGCTCCTCTTTCTTTCTCTCTCTCTCTCTCTCTCTCTCTTTCTCTCTCTCTCTCTTTTCCTCTCTTGCTCTTTTTCCCTCTGTGCCCACTCTGCCTGGCATCACAGCACTAACAACACAAAGAAAACACACATTGTGTTGTTCACACAGGACCATAGCTTGGGCATGGTATACACACACACACACACCTGGATTATCAGCTTCTCATTGTTTCATATGAATATGAACCCAATTTGTGGACTGGAAATGTACCAGAGCAGGTCACCATAAAGGTAACACACAGACACACACACACACACACACACACACACAATGCAACGCACAGTTCCATATAGCTGTTCCCCCAGCCGCTCTTTTCCCTAATGGAAAACTAAAATTAGATTTCATGTGTGTGAATAATGCATGTAGAGGAGATGCTAAATAATGGAGGTTAAGTCCAGGAGCAATGATTGATCTCAATGTGAGTATCTTAAGCTTGCATCACACGCTTAAACCTGTCCGTTCTTTACTGTCTGCAGTCCAGATTACTGGCTTAAATCTTTAATATGTTTATCTTCAAAATGCCAACCTACTTCGGAAAAGAGGCAGCGAGTGAGTTAAAGCAGTGAATCCGGGAGAATCCCAGACATCTCCGAGAGTGCAGCAGAAACTGATAAAACTGTACGTCTGAGTGTGTGTGGGCGCAGGGCTTGTGTCAGGGTCGTGGCAATCAGAGTGCAGAGGTAGTTGTACAGTGAAGGTGGAATAGCACAGAGATGTTTTACCTTGGAGCCTCCGTATTTCCTTATTGTAATGTTCCACTGTGCTGTATCTATACCGGTGTCTATAAAGCTGTCTATAGCTGTATCTTTATCAATAACTGTATCATTATCTATAGCAGTATTCATAGCTGTATAATTATCTATAGCTAGCTGTATCATTATCTATATCTGCCTTATATTATCTATAGCTGTATTATATAGCTCTATCTTTATCTATAACTGTATCATTATCTATAGCAGTATTCACAATCTACAGCTGTATCTATATCTACTGAAAGCTGTTAAGTAGACTTTATTTGTCACATATACATTACTGCACAGTGAAATTATTTCTCCGCATATCCCATCCTTGGGGATTGGGGTCAGAGCGCAGGGTCAGCCATGATACAGCACCCCTGGAGCAGGGTGGGTTGGGGGCCTTGCTCAAGGGCCCAAAAGCAGCAGCTTGGCAGTGCTGGGGCTTGAACCCTGATCTTCTGGTCAATGACCCAGAGCCTTAACCACTTGAGCTACCACTGCCCCCAGCTATATCTGTATCATTATCTATAGTAGTATTCATAGCTGTATCATTATCTATAGCTGTATCTTTATCTATAGCAGTATTTATAGCTGTATCATTATTTATAGCTGAATCTTTATCAACAGCAGTATTTATAGCTGTATGTTTATAGCTGTATTTATAACTGTCATTATCTATAGCAGTATTTATAGCTGTATCTTTATCAACAGCAGTATTTATAGCTGTATCTTTATCAACAGCAGTATTTATAGCTGTATCTTTATCAACAGCAGTATTTATAGCTGTATCTTTATCAACAGCAGTATTTATAGCTGTATCTTTATCAACAGCAGTATTTATAGCTGTATCTTTATCAACAGCAGTATTTATAGCTGTATCTTTATCAACAGCAGTATTTATAGCTGTATGTTTATCAACAGCAGTATTTATAGCTGTGTGATTATCTATAGCAGTATTTAGAGCTGTATCATTAATTAAAGATGTATGTATAGCTTTACCTTTATATAGCTGTAGATATTTATAGTTGTATCATTAACTATAGCTGTATTAGCCGTATATTGTATCTATAGATGTATCTCTATCTGTATCTTAATAACTGTATACATAACTGTATCTTTATTTATAGCTGAATCTTCATCTGTACAGGGTAACTAGAAGGAACCTTGGTTGATGTGTGTAGTGCAGCAGGTGGTGGGATTAGCAGTGGGTTTTGTTTTACAAATACCAGTAAGGATGCAGGATTTATCTTCATTATTTCTGGTTATTGAACTTAATCAACTACTAGTCAACATAGTCACCAGTCAACTATATATATATATATATATATATATATATATATATATATATATATATATATACACACAGTATATATATATACACAGTATATATATATAAACTAATGAGATGAAGTCTGCTTTTCCTGGAAGCCTGGGCTTGGGATTTCTCCATCTTTGTATACATAAACTGTATATTGCATATATGAGCTATTCTGATTCTGACTTATCGTAGCCCTAGTGACATAGAAAAGATCTCAATTTCTCTGTGATGTTAACCTGGTGTATGTTATATACCCAGAATGCTGCTACAGTTTCAAATATCCCTCGTACTCACCAGGATTAAGCATGAATATCCACTTAATACAATCCTAATATTGATCTTTAACCGTTCAGGGGGCGATGACATCACTGCCTGGTTTAACACTGGGGAACAGATTCATTTAACAATGCTTAGACTTGAATGAGAATGAGCGCACATAAAATTTATCTTGTGAGAAAGTTCATTTGTCGAATGGGAGAATAGTAAAGGATGCGGGAAAGTGAAACAGGAAATGGCTTTGGTTGAGTCTGATTCTATTTCAGGCAGAGAAGCACTAATAACAGACAGGATATAATTGCGCACATTTGAGTCTTGTTGAAGAGAGGACTAAATTGAGAATACAGTTAATGTACAAATTTGGGTCATTCTCACAGATTTCTTAGACAAAATGTACTCAAATTCTTGTATAAAACCTGTTCTGTTGACAAAACCTAGCATCTGTTTGAGTCTTTTTGTGCCTTATCTTATATCATAGCCCTTGTTGTGTGGCCTGCGTCTTCTTTCTGGCTCGACACGCTTAACTGCAATAGCAGAATTAAAAGCACATTAGAAATAACAGTGGCGTGCTATAGTCTAAAAAAGGCTTCGCAGCAGTCACTAGCACACTTAGCTCATTCCGTCCAGCTAATTAAACGTATTTGATTGTATACAGCGGTAATGCGTCTTGCTAATAAACTGATGGGCAACACATACATCTGCATGTTGTATTTACTCGATCGTGATGAGTACTGCAGAAAAGAATCTCCACTCTCAATTAATAAATAACGCTTCAGAGTGACGGCCAGTGGAAATTGAAATGCCTAACAAATAAAAATGAAGCCACAAATTCTGAAAGGATTTTCCTTTTAATATCAGTGGCCATGAATACCAAACGAATGCCAAAGTCGTGACCATGGATTATGTAACTTCAGCCCATATCTTAATGCTGTGGGAGAGGCATAATTAATATGCATCATAAAGTTATTTATTTATTTTTTCTGAGAACAATTTTTGTAGCACAGCTATCAGAGTTTAATGTTTTGACAGTTTGTCAGTCTAGGTTCACGGGGATGTAAATGCCATATATGTTGCAGAGCAAGTATTAGTACAAAAATGAATTAGACAAAAATAAAATAAATAAATAAATAAATATGAATCACATAAAAAAAAACAATACATTTAAATAAATAAATAGAAATATATATTACATTTAAAATGTTAATAAAAATATTTTACAGTGTTAAATCTTGTTTTTTTGTCATTTAAAATGATTTAGAGTTAAATTCAGGGTTGTTCCATTTCCCCCTCGTATGTTTGCTCTTTAAGATAAACAAACAAAATGTATTTATTTGTCGATTAATTATTATTTAATAAATAAATATTATTATTTATTAAAATAAAACAAATAATAAATTAAAAAATGATCCTGCTCTTAATATCACATAACTCTTTTAATATGCTGAATTTTTGACATATCGTCACACTCTGGCTTTCCTGTAAAAATACTGAAGCCGCTTTACAAAAGTTAGAGCCAAACAAAGCTTGAAACGATGTCTAATGATGATAAATATGAAACATTTCTATAAATCCCTGCAGATGATTTCCCATATGGCTGCACTTCTTCTCCTAAATAATCGATTCTCTCGTTTCAATGTCTTTTTAGAAACCTAAAGAAAAAGGACAAACAAATGGCTTTCCCAAGGCTCTGAGCACAAATGGCTCACAGGTGGTGTCCGACCACTTAAGGATTGGCTGTGTCCCATATCACTAATGGGAATGCCTCCTACCGCTATTTCAGACAAATATAGACAGTAAGGTCTGTACTGTGTTGGAAAATATCCTGTTTGGTGAGCTTTTAAGTACTTTTAAATGATCAGCAAGAGATTTTATTCATTTTTATGCTATTTATTGAAACCCATTTAGCAAATAATGATGCTTATACATTTTTTTTCTCCTAGCGTTTCTTTCACTTTGCACATGTCTGACTGCCTGAGTCGTCTTCTATGTCCTTGACTGTTTGGTCCAGTCTGATCAGTCTGGGCTTCCTGGCGCTCACACACTCCTCTGCTGTACTGATTTACATGCCACCAGCTGTAAAGTCCACACACTTCACAAGCTCCAAAGTACAGGTGACTGTTTTCTTGTTATTACACTACGTGACCCACACTATTGATTATAAATGCTACTAGCACTCAGTAAAAATGTTTTAGCATGAGCACTTCATAAAACATACTAAGCTCTGGAATAGCAAAGCACTTTAGCCCATTACTGAATCACTAACTACTTTAAATGTACTAACAAAATAGCAGTTTTCTTTTTTTCTTTTTCTTTCTTTCTTTCTTTCTTTCTTTCTTTCTTTTCCTTTAAAAAAATATTATTCATTATCATTCACAATTAAATATATTTATATTTATCTATTTATACAAAATATAAATAAATAATTATACATATTAATAATTTATATTTATTTATTTAAAGGCTGGCTAAATGACTGATTTTATTTCAGTAGTCTTACAGTGACATGCATAAGTATTCACACCCTTTGAACTGTTCCACATTAACACAACCTGGAGCTAAAATTCACTAAATTGTCAAGAATCTACACAAAATACCCCATAATACTGAAGGGAACTAAAAATCAATATAGCTTGCAGAAGTACTTCAATAAATAAAACCATAGTTGTAATTTCATAACTCAGTAACAATTTCATAAAATGTAGAGGCCCTTAGTTGTGGTGTCATCATTAGAAGTCACATAAATACCTGAAAAGAGTCACATGATCTCATTATAAATAAATGTATTACTGAAAATGGATAGGAATGGATAGGATAGGATAGGATAGGATAGGATAGGATAGGATAGGATAAGATAGGATAGGATAGGAGAGGATAGAATATGTAAGGATCGGATAGGATAGGATAGGATAGGATAGGATAGGATAGGAGAGGAGAGGATAGAATATGTAAGGATAGGATAGGATAGGATAGGATAGGATAGGAATGGATAGGATAGGATAGGATAGGATAGGATAGGATAGGATAGGATAGGATAGGATAGGAATGGATAGGATAGGATAGGATAGGATAGGATAGGATAGGATAGGATAGGATAGGATAGGATAGGAATGGATAGGATAGGATAGGATAGAATATGTAAGGATAGGATAGGATAGGATAGGATAGGATAGGATAGGATAGGATAGGATAGGATATGTAAGGATAGAATAGGATAGGATAGGTTAGGTTAGGATAGGATAGGATAGGATAGGACAGGACAGGACAGGATAGGATAGGATAGGTTAGGATAGGATATGTAAGGATAGAATAGGATAGGATAGGTTAGGATAGGATATGTAAGGATAGAATAGGATAGGTTAGGTTAGGATAGGATAGGATAGGATAGGATAGGATAGGATAGGATATGTAAGGATAGAATAGGATAGAATAGGTTAGGTTAGGATAGGATAGGATAGGATAGAATAGGTTAGGTTAGGATAGGATAGGATAGGATAGGATAGGTTAGGTTAGGTTAGGATAGGATAGGATAGGATAGGATAGGATAGGTTAGGATAGGATATGTAAGGATAGAATAGGATAGGTTAGGTTAGGATAGGATAGGATAGGATAGGATAGGATAGGATAGAATAGGTTAGGTTAGGTTAGGTTAGGTTAGGATAGGATAGGATAGGACAGGACAGGACAGGATAGGATAGGTTAGGTTAGGATAGGATAGGATATGTAAGGATAGAATAGGATAGGATAGGAATGGATAGGATAGGATAGGATAGGATAGGATAGGATATGTAAGGATCGGATAGGATAGGATAGGATAGGATAGGATAGGATAGGATAGGATAGGAATGGATAGGATAGGATAGGAGAGGATAGAATATGTAAGGATCGGATAGGATAGGATAGGATAGGATAGGATAGGATAGGAATGGATAGGATAGGATAGGATATGTAAGGATAGAATACGATAGAATAGGTTAGGTTAGGATAGGATAGGATAGGATAGGATAGGACAGGACAGGACAGGACAGGATAGGATAGGTTAGGTTAGGTTAGGATAGGATAGGATATGTAAGGATAGAATAGGATAGGTTAGGTTAGGATAGGATAGGATAGGATAGGATAGGATAGGATATGTAAGGATAGAATACGATAGAATAGGTTAGGTTAGGATAGGATAGGATAGGATAGGACAGGATAGGATAGGTTAGGTTAGGTTAGGATAGAATAGGATAGGTTAGGTTAGGTTAGGTTAGGTTAGGTTAGGATAGGATAGGATAGGATAGGATAGGACAGGACAGGACAGGACAGGACAGGACAGGACAGGACAGGATAGGATAGGATAGGTTAGGTTAGGATAGGATAGGAATGGATAGGATCGGATAGGATAGGATAGAATATGTAAGGATAGAATACGATAGAATAGGTTAGGTTAGGTTAGGATAGGATAGGATAGGATAGGATAGGACAGGACAGGACAGGACAGGACAGGATAGGATAGGTTAGGTTAGGATAGGATAGGATATGTAAGGATAGAATAGGATAGGTTAGGTTAGGTTAGGTTAGGTTAGGTTAGGATAGGATAGGATAGGTAAAGGTTAGGATAGGATAGGATAGGATAGGATAGGATAGGATAGGATAGGATAGGTTAGGATAGGATAGGATAGGTAAGGATAGAATAGGTTAGGTTAGGTTAGGTTAGGTTAGGTTAGGTTAGGATAGGATAGGATATGTAAGGATAGAATAGGATAGGATATGTAAGGATAGAATAGGATAGAATAGGTTAGGATAGGATAGGATATGTAAGGATAGGATAGGATAGGATAGGATAGGATAGGATAGGATAGGATATGTAAGGATAGAATAGGATAGGATAGGATAGGATAGGATAGGATAGGATAGGATAGGATATGTAAGGATAGAATAGGATAGGATAGGATAGGATAGGATAGGTTAGGATAGGATAGGATAGGATATGTAAGGATAGAATAGGATAGGATAGGATAGGATAGGATAGGATAGGATAGGATATGTAAGGATAGAATAGGATAGGTATAGGATAGGATAGGATAGGATAGGATATGTAAGGATAGGATAGGATAGGATAGGATAGGATAGGATAGGATAGGATAGGATAGGTTAGGATAGGATAGAATAGGTTAGGTTAGGTTAGGATAGGATAGGATAGGATAGGATAGGATAGGATAGGATAGGATAGGTTAGGTTAGGTTAGGATATGTAAGGATAGAATAGGATAGGATAGGATAGGATAGGATAGGACAGGATAGGTTAGGATAGGATATGTAAGGATAGGATAGGATAGGATAGGATAGGATAGGATAGGATAGGATAGGATAGGATAGGTAAGGATAGGATAGGATAGGATAGGATAGGATAGGATAGGATAGAATATGTAAGGATAGGATAGGATAGGATAGAATATGTTAGGATAGGATAGGATAGGATAGGATAGGATAGGATAGGATAGGATAGGATAGAATATGTAAGGATAGGATAGGATAGGATAGGATAGGATAGGATAGAATATGTAAGGATAGGATAGGATAGGATATGTAAGGATAGGATAGGATAGGATAGGATAGGATAGAATATGTAAGGATAGGATAGGATAGGATAGGATAGAATATGTAAGGATAGGATAGGATAGGATAGGATAGAATATGTAAGGATAGGATAGGATAGAATATGTAAGGATAGGATAGGATAGGATAGGATAGGATAGGCTTGACAAATACACAGGCATCAAACAGAAGCTAAACAAACAAATGGTGCTTAAAACAGGTAGCTAGCTACTTGCCTTGTGATTGATGGCCTAACACAAAACAACAAGAAGAGGAGATGAAACTCACAACCAAATAAGAGCACGATTCAAACTCCACAGTCTAGTCTGTCAGAGAAATGTCTAAAATATGTCTAAAATAAGTTCAGTTATAAAGAAATATCCCAAAATTTGAACATCCCACAGAGCATTGTTATATGTATTATTGAAAAAAACACACAAGTGACAAGTAAGAGGGCTTTAGCCAGAAAAGCAACCGAGGCGCCTGAACTCTGAAGGAGCTGGAAAGATCTATATCTCATATGGGAGAAGCCTTTCCCTGGATAATCACAGCCCTAATATTCTCTAATGCCAGGCTTTATGGATGTGGTGAGTCATGAGAAAGAAACGGCAAAGGAAAGTCTGATGGCCAATATATGGCAGGAATCCATGCGGGGATGTGGTAGTGGCTCAGATTGTGAGTTCGAATCCTAGCTCCACCAAGCTGCCACTGCTGGACCCCTGAGCAAGGCCCTTAACCCTCAGGTGCTCAGTTAAAAATGGAAGTCACTCTGGATAAGGGTGTCTGCCAATTGCCGTAAATGTGGAATCCAACACTGCTTACAGCACCATTGCTCAAGTGAAGCATGGTGGTGGAAGTGTACTGTTTTCCTCATGCTATTGTAGCATATTAAAAAGAGACAACCAGACACTTCATGCAAGCAATACCTAATAATCACTGACTCCAGAAAGACAAGGTTAACCAAATAAAGAAACTGATGATGGATCAGTTTCGACATTCCATCGACTGTTTGAACGTTTCAGTGACACCTGCAGAGACATTATTGCTAAATGACTCGAGCGTAGTCGTTGCAAAGAGCCCTTTTCTGGTCTAATTGAAATTAACCTGCGCTCTTCTCGACCCTGCTAGCGGAAACCAATTTTCAGCAGTGGAGCTCCCTGAGCCAGCTCTTCATCTGAATTAGAAGAAGTGCATTAGAGCAAGCAAGGCCATTCACGGCTCAGAGCAAAAAACCCATTCTCTTGTTTGCTTGTTTCACTTTTTGAATCAGGGTAACAGGCCACCTTTGACTACTTTCTCAGATCCTGAGCTCCTGTTGTCTTTTAGTCAAAAGAGCCACAACATTTTGTTTGTGCAAATTCTGTGTATGTGGTGATGCAACGATTTGAAAATGGTGCGAACAGATTCATATTCAGATCGGTTTTAATTTCATATCAGGACTGGTCTCCATTTTAAATAACGTATTCCCGAATAACAAATATCATGTGAATAATATTTTGCATCAGGTTTTCATATCTGATGAAATATCCGAGGATGAGAAGTTCCCACTTTTGAAACTTACTGCACACGTTCGACTGATTTGATTACTTTTTTTTTGATTGCTTTTTTTTTTCTTTGATTACTTTTCAAATAACAGAAATGTGTAACTTCAGTGCTATTTAAAGGAATAGTTCAGTGGAAAATCTAATTGTACACAGTTTTTCTGCTTCACATCCAATGTTGTTGATTTGCCAAGACATGTTTGTTGTCTGAAGTTTCTTTCTTTAATTTTGCACCAGGGCAAGAAAGTAACGGGAGCCAAAAATATTTTCCGAAAAATTTATATACTTACTTCTAACAACATTGATCATTTTTGCCTTCTCTCTTTTTTTTTTTTGTAAATATCCCATTTTAAAAAATCAAACTAATTTCAGAAGTGTCATTCATACATTTCATCACTTCCTGGTTTAGGAGGTGATGTCCAGGGGCAGGATGCTCTAATACAGCATCCATAATACTACATCATTGAGCTATGTTAACAAGCTGCTTTGTGACAATGTCCAGATAAAATGGAAATCCATTCACATAAACGGGCTCGAATTATCGAAGGCAAAGCAAAGACTTAAGCATCTTAGGTGTTTTGAATTTTTTTGCTAAACTAATTCTATAAATTGAAGGCTATTCAAATATTGATGCCAAGTTATTGACCCGAATGTACACAATTAACAGCATACATTAAAATATTAAAAAAATATCCAAAATATTACACATCTCTTTAGCAATAAATAAATAAATAAATAAATATATAAATTGAATAAAAAAAAATAAAACAAAAAAAAACAAGCAGAGTCTTTTGAGAACGAAAAAATGCCATCAGCAATGAAAAGCCAGAAGATGACGCAGTTTCTTTTTTTTACCTGGTAGGATTTTGGTAAACAGGCTTCATTTTTTTAATAAATATTACTCTTTCATACTGTAGCTAATCACTCCTTTCATGCACTAGTTGGAGGCGGTGCGGATTTTTAGCATTGCTTGCTTGTGTTTTATGAATGGTTAGGATTCTCACTTTGGTGTGGTGTGGGAGTTGGTCTGGACTATAATAAAAAATAACACAGGGAACTTCAATGTAAAATGTCCAGTCGTTAAGGACACTTCTATAGGGGCCTTTCTAAACAATTGACATTTTGCTCCCGTTTTTTTTTTTTTTAAGATTTTTGCACAAAAACAAATTTCTCCAGTGATGTGCATTAGTGTTCAAACTTTCTAACACGTCACCTTAAGCATGAATAGAAATGGCTTTCAAACACAGAACTTTATCAATAACTGTTTTAATACCAACAACGATCTTTAGCACGGTCTGAAGCCCCGCTTGTGTTTCTAAAGGGACGCGATCCATAAATCAATGCTCTGCTGCGAGAGCACTTTGGCTGACAAACGGCAGAATTCCCACAGAGCAAAAAAGCGGGTAAAGGGCCGCGCTTTCATCGCCACTACTTTGATTTCCAAACAGCACATCAAGCCCAATTTTCCACTTTCACATTCGAGCGGACACTTAGCCGTCAGGGGAAAATAGGCTTCTCTGTGACACGGCCGTAACGACAGTCACACACAAAGAGGAGGTCTTTGTTTGGCTCTCCTTCGAACACACACCAATCTGCCCGGGCTCAGAGCTCCTTTATCTAACCCACTCGTTCAATTGAGGAGTCGTACTGAGATAAATCTGAGGACCGCCTTAAACTTTAGTGGGGAAAAAAAAGAGAACACTTCGCAGATCAGAGATCTCGATTGGCTCTGGCCTCTCTTGTAGTAAAAAAAAAAGAAGAAGAGAGACGGAGATTCATGGGAAACATCGTCAGTTGAAATCAATACAATTGAAATCTTAGGTACACAGAGACTGACAAAAGGCTTAAAACTAAAAAGCTATACAGCATTTTGTATATATAGAATATTTCATTTATTTTTCATTTATATTTTTGAATACATTTTGTACTTGTGAATATATTTGTACATAGAGATTATTTAATTTATATTTCATTTATATTCATTTCTCTTGTAATCTGAAGCAGTCTCTGGCAAGAGATTTTCCTTCGTGATTAATAAAGTTCTCTCTTATCTTATCTTATCTTATCTTATCTTATCTTATCTTATCTTATCTTATCTTATCTTATCTTATCTTATCTTATCTTATCTTATCTTATCTTATCTTATCTTATCTTATCTTATCTTATCTTACAGCATCAGCCACAGCAGAGACACTAAGAATAAAGAGTTTAATCTCTAGGAACTAGCACTTGGTATGATATTCCTTATTAGTAGGACAGATAACATTTCTCTGGTTTTATATGTCAAAAACAAACTGAATATGTGATAGGGACAGACAGAAGTGCAGTGACTGATCCAAGAGATAAGAGCTCTGGAAAACAGCAGGGGATGTTCAGGAGAACCTCTGAGCCCACAGTTGTACTGGAATTATTAACTGATTGGCGTCTTGATGTTTAAGGTTTGAATCTTTCCTTAAGGGGATAATTTAGTGCACATCTCATTCCATGACCAATGATCCACTTAATGAAAGATACATTCAAAGCAATTCAATTTACTAATTCAGTCAATCGGATGTGATTTATTTTGTTCTTAAACTAATTAAGTGTTAACAGTGCCTCATTTACTGAGATCGACCTCTTGTTTGACCTTCACTAGGACTGATGTGCAAAAAGTCCTCCTTTACTGATGACTGACAGGTACAGAAGCTAAGAAGACACACCTTCTTGACAGAGGCCACACCTCCTTCACTGAGACAGTATCAGAGGCCCACCTCCTTCCCTAGGACTGTAACAAAGGCCTTCACTGGCACCTCCTTCACATGTAGCTTAACAGATGCCACACCTCCTTCACATATACATTAACAAAGGCCACACCTCTTTCACTGGGACCTTAACAGAGGCCACACCTCCTTTACTGGAACTGTAACAAAGGCCAAACCTCCTTCACTGAGACTGTAACAGAGTCCACACCTCCTTCATTGGGACTGTAACAGAGGCCACAACTCCTTCACTGGACCTATAAAAAGGCCACACCTCCTTCATTGGGACTGTAACAGAGGCCACAACTCCTTCACTGGACCTATAAAAAGGCCACACCTCCTTCATTGGGACTGTAACAGAGGCCTCACCTCCTTTACTGGAATTGTAACAATCGCCTCACCTCTTTCACATATACCTTAACAGAGGCCACACCTCCTTCACCAGTACTGTAGGGGAGCTCACATATCCTTTAATGGTACTACAAAAGAGGTTACACCTCCTTCACTGGGACAGTAGCAGATACCAAACCTCCAATGTATGAAGAGTATCATACTGTTGAAATTTCAAAAGCCCCTTCACACACACACACACACACAAATATACACACACTTCCACTTAACTGAACACACAGCTTAGAAATTCTTACAAAGGCCCATGTTGAGTGATATTGCTGTCTCCTGCAAAGGCACTTACAAGTTTGAGTTTAATTCAGCAGTGGCTAATCTGTATTGGCTTGTGTGGCGACGCTTTTCCTTCACTTGATAATAATTCATTATGCGGCCCTTAGCGCTCGCCTCTGGATTGATCGGCCACTGGAAAAGCCGAGTCATCCAGCTAAGAGCATAATTGCTCTTTGTTTGCTGTAATGCATTCAGGCACTACATTGATCTGCCCCAAAAATACAGGTCAAATCACTACTTTCCATGTAGGACTGTGATGAATTGAATAAAAGCATGGAATAAGAAAATACTTATTTCTTATTAGCTGGGATTCGGATACCTCTAATGTATACCTGTCACTGATACTAAAATATTTAACTGGAGCAAATTTAATTCTAATATTAATACCACCAAAAGGAATAAGTTGCCACAGTGGGTAGCATTGTCCTTCAAAGCTCAGGCACTGATTCTGAAGTCAGAAGTCAGATCTCTGGTTTCCTCCCATTTCCCCAAAACATGCCAGAAAGTAAACAGGCTAAGATAACTTGCCCCTAGGTGTGAATAAGTGTGGTGCATGGTGTCATATTTCCCACATCATACCCAGTGTTCTGAAAATAGACTTCCATGTGAGTTCTTGGAAATATTTAAATCAAACGCAACATACACGGAGAAGAAGCCATAAAAAACAGTAGCTCAGAAAACACTACATGTTCTGTGGTAAAAAGTTGCAAATACAGGAATCCCAGTCTTCACGAACGCAGCAAGACCCAATTATTTAGACTTTTTTGAGTCTCTAATAATCATCATCCTAGACAAGTGACTTAATTTGATACACATCTGATTGTGCTTTTATGTTTTAATGCCTTCCTAATATCTTATTAGTTATAAAAAAAAAAACCTGATATGAACAGAAAGATAGACGAGGTTGAAGAAGAGGAAGTTGGGGGGTAAAAATTTGGTTGGAGCAGATCTTGGGTGATAATTGCTTCCATGACCTCCTCCAGACCTCGGCAAAGTAACGGGCGTTTCAGAACACGTCAGGGGGCTTTTCCCCCACAGCGCAGGCCAGCTTGAGAAATACAGCAACATACACGCAGATTTGAAGGTAGCAGCTGTGGGAGATGAAGAGGACGACATGAGACGAGTGATATTATACAGGAGAATAGCAGGTTAAAGTGACGCTTGCTGCTGGCATAGCAAGGTGTGTTTACTCTCGGTGTCAGTGTGCATATCCGTTATCTAATGCCTTTCTGAGCCAGGGCTAGCAGTGAGCAAAGCAATATTATGACACACGCACACACACACACACACACACACACACACATACACACACACACGCACACACACACACACACACACACACACACACGCACACACAAACATTTTATACACAGTATGGGCTCATTGTTTTGCGACGCAGAGATCTGGATTAATATCCGGTTTATCATAACACACAGAGGAAAATTGAAGCGTCTCGTCCTGTAACCATAACAGACTGGTGTTTGGTCTCAGTGTGACAGCAGGAGGCTTTAAAGATTCATCAACCCAAATCAATATTTACAGTGTGCCTGCGCTAATTCACTACAGGGTGTTTGGCAATTGTGACTCAAAGGATTGGGATGTCTGTCTATTGATAAATCATACATTTACATCTCCTGCTCTCCCTTTCCTTCATCACTGGAACTGGCAGTTGCATAGGCCACGCCTTCTTCATGGGATTGAAACAAAAAGGCCTCACCTTCTTCATGGGATAGAAACAAAAAGGCCTCGCCTTCTTCATGGGATTGAGACACAGGGGCCATACCTTCTTCATGGGATTGAGACACAGAGGCCACACCTTCTTGAAAGGTCTGAGGCAACAGATGTCATGGGCCTTGATCTCAGGGATTGAGGCACAGAGACCACACCCTGGATTCCTTCTTTAGTAGAATTAAGGTAGAGAGGTCGCACCTTCTTCACTGAAATTGAGGCACAGATGCCACACCTTTTACATGAGATAAATATCTTTGAGACAAAGATGCCATTCTGTCTTCATACGATTGAGGAACAGAGATCACACCTTCTACATAGGATTGAGGCACAGAAGCCATACCATCATGATATTGAGGTACAGAGGCCACACCTTCACCACTAGCATCAAGGCACAGAGGCCGCACCTTCTACATGGAATTTGAGGCACAGAATCCATTCTGTCTTCATGGAAGTCAAGCAGAGAAGCTATTTTATCTTCATATAATTGAGGCACAGAGGCCATGCCATCATGAGATTGAGGTACAGGGGCCACACCTTCTACATGGGATTGAGGCTCAGAATCCATTCTGTCTTCATGTGATCGAGGCACAAAGGCCACACCTTCATCATAATCATTGAGGCACAGAGGCCATACCTTTTACATATTATTAAGCACAGAATCAGGTCCATCGTCATGGTATTAATGTACAGAGGAGTGCATCAATCCTAATTGAGGCCCATAGGCCACGCCTTCTTCACTAGCATTGCTCCACAGAAGTCACCCTTTTCATTTTACTCATTTAGGAACAAAGTCCACACCTCATTTACTAAGATAGACCTGCCAAGGAGGTGTGTCATTTCTGCTTCAGTCCCTTAGAAGGACACATATCCCATCAAAATGGCTCTATTTTGGCTCATAAGTGCCATAAATGTATTTTTTACACAGAGATAGTCAACCAATAACACACTGGGTCACATGCAATGCAGGAGTGTTATAGGGGTTTGAGTCAAGACAGACTGTGTGTGTGTGTGTGTGTGTGTGTGCATGGAAGGAAACGTGGTCTGCCATGCTACAATATTTACTCATGCAGAAAATGAAGGATGAAAGGCTTGTACAGTCTCTCTCACTTGTGTGTCGTCTTTGTATATCTTTTAACCGCCTCATGCTCTCTGTCTCTCTCTCATACTGTCACTTCCTCTGTCTCAGTCTTTCTTTTCCTCTTTCTCCTCAAACCCCATCACCCCACCTCATCCACTTTCCTCTCTATATGTATATCCATCTCACTCATCCATGCCCCCTCCCTTTAGCTCACTGTATTATGCACTCTCTTTTTTCCTGAGCTGTGCTTAGAGCTGCCTCAGCAGTCCGGCAGCTCTGATTACTCCAGCGGCTCGAATGATTAAAGCCGGGAAAGAATAAGCCGCTCCCGTCTGGTGGCGCTTGAGAAATAGAGACTGCTGTACTCCCCGATCCCCTCCCCTCTCTGATGATATCAACCTTACTGTCAATCACTTTTTGCTCCTATCCATGTTCACTGCCCACCAGAGATCAGGGACCAACAGATGCATGATACCAAAAGAAACTGAAGCAAATGGTCTGGAGTTGATGTTTGTGGATGATGACTCTCCTGTTGGACTGAGATCCACTGTGCATGACTCATCTTTGTAGCTACTCCAGCGCAATTAGTGTAGGATTGTAATTGGCTCTGACCACTGCTCTACATGCTCAGCTGTAGGGAATGACTTGTAATGAGGCAAGAGGACTCTCTTCCCCATGGTGCAGGCCATGTCAAAACTGAACTCTTTCCTGTTTTCTCGTCTTTGGCACATGCTAGTCAATGAGTGACAGCTTGAAAAATTGTATCTCATACACACCACCGACAATTATTTATTTATTTATATATTTGTCGAGAATGATAAATGAGGCACGGGAGAGTTAGCATAGTTTAACATCAGCCTGTCGTTAAAATGAACGCAGGCTGATAAAATGCTTGTAAGCTTCAGAATATGAAAATATGTCAAATATCGATAGCAAATCAACACTTTTTGCCAAGACAAACTATATTTTGGTGTTACAAGCTGATCATTCTGGTCAGGATACTCCATTACAATAAAAACAAACAAGAAACAACTCATTTATTTGACTTAATAATGAATTTTCTTAACAAAATTGTTTCCCCCTCTAAAAATAATTACATTTAAGAACTTTTCCTAAATGTAGCAAAACAATTTCTTGGTCTAATTAGAAACTTTTAAGGGCACTTTCAAACCTATTCGACTATTTGCTGTGAGTAAAACTGAGGGCAAGGTAGATGTTTTGGATCATTGGTTATTTGGTGTAATCTGGCTTCACAGTGAACATAATTTAAATAGACCCACAATTACAAAAACACTTTCATTTTTGGTCAGATTTATGGTGAGGAAAGAAGGTAATAAAATAAATATAATAAATGCTAATACCCACGCACAGACACCATGAAGCACCATGAATAATTATATATATTTTGTTTGTCTAGGAGCATTTACTTTCTCTTCTATGCCAAGAGTGAGCTTCAGGAGTCAGGATCAGGAATACAGTGAAGAAAATAAAGATGGCTGTTGTGATTTGATTGACATTGCTTGGTCTCTGGACAGATGTGTCCAATATTTTGCTCAGTACTGAGCTAACCTTTGAACCTTCTACTGGTAGCGTATCATAACACTTTAATAGTTTCTCTGTCACGGTCAAATACAGACAAGGGTTTTGATGAAAGTGATGAAAGGGTTACTGATGCAAATACACTCAGTAATAAAGGCTTGGAAAACATGGCCAGGTTTGACATGTGGATTTGTAGTAAACCATTGACTGGAAACAGGTGTGTGTGAAATGGGCCATGTGCAGGGGTGTATAGCAGGGGGGTGGGTTGGGGATGTAACCTCCTAGTAATAAGAACCAGCCGTAGATTTATGGATGGATGGGTAGAGAAAAAAAGCAAAAAAAAAAATGTTATGACACCACATACATAATAAAGCAAATAAAAATATTTTTTCCCTATTTATTTTACATTCATTTAATTTTTTAGCATTAGCATAACTGTTCACATTTTAAACCCACCCAATATTCAAGACAAATGAAATTTTGTTGCAATCAAAATATAATGACAATAAAGGCTTCTTATCTTATCTTATCTTATCTTATCTTATCTTATCTTATCTTATCTTATCTTATCTTATCTTATCTTATCTTATCTTATCTTATCTTATCTTATCTTAAATCTATGACTGGTCAGGGGATGAGTGTGTTACATGCTAGGAGATATTCCCAGACAGACAGACAAACGCTTAACATGCTGTAGCTAAAAAGTTGACATCCTAGAATACTTTGTATATTTAAAGTAATGTTGTGATATAATCACATAATAAAAGTGCTGTGTTTCATAGGATGTTGAGCTGAGCTCATATTTAATGCTCCTGAATTCAAGTTTCTTACAGAGGAAGTTTCTGTTTTAACCGAAAACACAGATTTTTAGCAGCATATTAACAAAGTTAGATGGATGGATGGATGGGTGGATGGGTGGGTGGGTGGATGGGTGGATGGATGGCTGTGCTTTATTGATCCCTGAGGGAAAATTTGGGAATGGAGTCACACCCATTATAATTATTTTACAAAAAGAATATGGATATTTGCTATTTTTACAGTCTCTCTCTCTCTCTCTCTCTCTCTCTCTCTCTCTCCAGAGAAATTTTCAGCCTTGCTGTGATGATTTCATACAAATTGGCTCAGTGTTTGTCTTTTCCTTTCAACATGGGAACCATTTTTCCTCGGAGATCTCTTTGTAGATGTCCATCTCTTCATTTTCTTATCGCAGTCGCACATAGCCCTGAAAAAAATGACGGCTGTCTGGATTGGGGAGGTGATGAAATAAATGTGTGAAGCTGGTCTCTGAACCAATTGCAACACGTACGCTGGAAAGAGCATGAAAGGAGCACGGTGGAGGAAATGAAGCGAGGGGAGTGAGACGCTGTTTACATGCTGCAGATGAGGCAAATCTGAGTAAAAACCAGCAAAGCGGGGCGATTAATAAAGTAAATATGATACAAGATGCGTTTTGGCAGGGGGGGTAAAGAGAGAAACCTCTTACTGAACACGGCCCAGACTTTCATCTGCCGCCTAATGGACCCCGGACTAAGCTTTTCTCCAAACAATTACATCCGCACAATCAAGGCGCGCTACGACATACTGTAATTAAACAAGGCCTGATGGATTACGAGTGTCATTTAAAACGCACTCAGAAGCTCATCAGTAGAGCTGGACTATAATAGGCTCATTCATTAGGGTGCTCTCGGCCAACCGTGGCTCATGGCAGCCTATCGAGAGCATCTCACGCTGAAGAGGTTGTGTGTCTCTGTGTGTGAGTGAGTGTGTGTGTTTGTGTGCGTGTGTAATGCCTGGCAGAACTGTGGCATAAAGGTGGGCATGCTGGAAGCCAGCATACGAACACGAAAGATATGCTCTGACAGTATGTGTAACTAGGTGAGGTTTCAGCTTAGCATACAGCATGCTAAGCAGCTGTGGCAGCTCACAGATGCCATACCCAACAAGGATAACCATGAAAAAAATGTCAGTGTGGCTGAGAATATTTCTGCTTTAATAACATACTGCATGATATGGCTGTGAATTTGGAGCCAAGATTGGGAAAGCTTCTCTTGGGAGGTAGGTTTCCATCACCCTGGTCTTGATTTACTAAGTGTTTTACCTTGATTCTTGAACTAATAAGCTGATTAACAGCCCTTGCTGAGTTTAAATCAGGTTATAGCAGGAATACACACCAAAAATGGGTTACTCCAGGCAGAGGGTTCGGAATCTGTTATATGGAATTTTAATGCATACAAAAAGGCTACTGGACTCATATTCTCTTATACCAGTTGAATCAAAAATCTGCTCAGGTCTCTGACAGACCCCCGGACAAAACATTAAACTGGACACAAAACAAGTGAGGCAAAGGACATCCAAACTACCAGTTCAAAAAGATCTCAATTTCACACCAGCATCCAAGCTTTATAGTTCACATTTGGAGAGATAAGTGAAGAGAGAGACTCTGTTTGTCCAGATTTGATCTTGAGCCACTTTAATATTTGGGCCTGTTCTGATAGCCAGGGTCTTAATGGATGCTCTTGTCTGAGTTTGAGTATGATAGACACAGCTCATTTGATGGTGCATCCAGGCATGCCAAGAGTTCCTCACCCCCCTGTAGAGATGTGACAGTGCATGTCTGCCAAAGCTTTCTCCTTTCCTCACAGTGTGAAGGAGAAATCTGCCCAGGGACAGGTCTCAGAGTCTGAGGACCAGATCTGAGCTGGCAACTTGGCAAAAGATAAACAATAGTTCTCTCATGGGTGCATCGATTGTACCCAAAATGTGCAGTATTACAGTCCATTTGTGCTTTGATTTCGACTGCCAGAATACCAATCAAGGACAGCGGACTACCTCCCTCGATCTGCAAAATTACATCAGGATAATAGGTTCAGGATGTGGACACTGGTGCGTAGCAACACACTGGACCTCACAAGCTCATGGGGCAAGAGGTGAGCGAGAGAGAGAGCATTAATCACCGAGCAGCAGCATTAACTTGTCATCTCACCATCTCCTGGGCGGATTTCTCTGGGCAATCTTACAATGCCCTACTCAGACAGCCTGAGCACGAGCTTTGTATTCTTCTGAAATAAATTAACACATTTTCCTTGGCTAATGACTGTTGAAGCTGGCAGGAAGAACAGCGAGTGCACATGGGTTAATGCAGACAGGAATGGCTCGGGATTTCATCACTCTGCGCTTTTCCGAAAAAACCCCAGTGAATACCGAGGCATCTGCTCCTTTAACAGAATGCCACACATTTTCAGCCAGAATGATACAAATGGCATACAACGTTTGGCATAAAATAATATGACAATCCATCCGGAGAGGCAGACGGGAATCGGTATCCCTTTGAAAGGTAAGACAGAAGGGAAACCAGGCCTCATGGCCATTAATCATGAAGGTGAGTGTTAAGTGGAAGAGATCATCATCTTCCTCTCACTGCGAAAGTGGTATCACTGTAGTAACAACAAATAAGGCAGCCTGGAGTCTGCATAAGAAACACCTTGTTATTAGATTAATAAAAGAAACTTTGTAATGAGAGAAAAGAGAATAAGAGGAAAAAAATCATCAGATCATCCTCAGATTCATATATCAGCTCACTCTGTGAGCTCGCCATTATCGTGCGGCTCTATTTAATTACTTTCAGACTGATGCTTCCTTACGGCGTAATGATGCATGCAGTCTTACTAATGTCGGAGCAGCGTGGAAATGAATGGCTTAGGACTGAGCATCCATTTCTGGTCCAGAAGAAACCTCATTAAACAAAAGGTGCTGCTCAGGGTGTAAAAAAAAAAGAACAAAAACATGGCCTCCGCCTTGGCTGACTAGCAGCTAACTAGAGCACCGTAAACAGGAACACGGCTAACAGTGTTTTCTCGCATGTCTGTCCTGTAAAGTTTGTAATTATCCATCTGTGTGTCAGGAACAGGGGAGGAAAAGTTTAAGCTGCCGTTGCTTTGCTTTGCCTTTAAAAAAAACCCTTTTGAACGCGACACTTCTGTCTCCTTATCACCGCATCGAATTAACCTCGAAGGTCAGATTCATTAATAAAAATGAGATAAGAAATTACATCTTGGGCGCTTTGCATGCTGTGACATGCCTGGTGCTTGGCAAAAAGAGATGACAAGCAAAAATCTGCAGATCAATTGAGGACTTGGAGAAGAGATCAAGAGAGATAGATAAATTGCCTGAGCAGTTTACCAATCAAACAGTCAGTCATTTATTGTGTAAAAAGGATAACAAACGGAGTCTTTGTTTCAGCGCCATTTCTGTTAAAAAACAAAGAAAATCCATGTCTGCGAGAGCTCGAGGGTGGAGAGTGACAGCACTGCCTGTGCATCCAGACAGCGACGAAGCTCTTACTGTTCCTTCCCATTTAATCAGGAAGTGACTGAAATAGGGAAGAGACGCATCACGAGGCATGGATTGGGACACCACATGTTCCTCCGTCCAATTACGGGACTGCTCTTCAATGTCCGTCGCCGAACAAACTGCTTCCAGGCGAGCTTGTTTTAATGGGTTTCGGAAGACACTAGGAAAATTCTTTCGGAAACCTTCTTACAACCTCAGCCAGACGAGCTAAAGCGAAGACACAAGCTGGATCAAGAGTGCTGAAAATTGGAGCTCTCAAGGTGAAAGTGTCACCGGGGAGCACACGCTGGATGGATAAATGTCCATTTTGTCTTGGATGATTCGTTTAATCCAAGACCTTGGTATACCGCACGGATTTCACTGCCTAAAACCCCACCTGATTCCATTTACCACATCATTTTTAACCTATATAAAATTAAAGCCTCGAAGTTCCTCAGGATCTTTCAATCATAACTATTTATATTTATGCATTTGCAAGCCTGTATTATCACCACACATACATAGTGGAATTCTTTCCTTTGCATATCCCAGCTGAGGGAGTTGGGGTGCTAGGGCTTGAACCCCAGTCGTCCAATCAACAACCCACAGCCTTAACCATTTGAGCCACCACTGGAGATGTAGAGAGATGAAGGCAGATGCATGTATCCTAAAATCAACCAAAACCAGGCAGTCAGCCGAACGTCAGGCAAACAGAGCAATGCGGCGGAATCAAAATGAACGGTGGATCTAAAAAGTAAATACTCAGAAATAACGAACAAATAAAACTGAACTCAGAAACACAGACATGATCAGCAAAACCTTACAAAATTAGTGATTCTAAACTGAACTGAACTGAAATAACTAAAAAGCAGAAAACAGGAAACATTATGTTAAATATAACTATTTTTTTTTTAAATATTAAAGTATGAGGCAATTTGAAAACAGATGCATTTGTAATTTTCATTTATTCATCTATAGTAACTATATTGTTTTCTAAACTACCGGTTTCTTCCCTACCTCTTCTCTACTTTGAAATATCTATTAACTAAATTACTATAATAGATAATAATTCAGTTTCCAGACACAGTACTTGGTTAACATTGACCACACTGATAAAGTTAGAAATATGACTCATTGTTGTTGCTGTGCTCCAAATTCAGTCCAAAATTCATTTCATGAATGTTTCAAGTTCACTACAATTGAACAGAACCTGTAGCCACTTAAGCCTTAGTCAGTGAAAGCCGTTTTGAAAGAGTCAACCCACGATACCAACGTTGCCTTCAGCATGCGCTCAAAATCTAGGTGATTTTACGGACGTTTTTTTGGTGACAAATTGTTAGTATGGGTGATCTGTTCTATTTTTAGCCCAAGCATAGTGGCACGACTTCCTGTGAGGAGCCTTGACATGGAATGCTTGGTTTGCGTCAGTTCTTTGTTAGCAGCCATACAGTTTACATACGCTTCGTACTGGGAATATTGGTCATATTTTTGGGTGGCTGGAACGGATTATCTGCATATACGTTATTTTTTATAAGAAAATTCGCCTTAAATTCGGGAAATTTTCTTCGCCTCAATACAATACAATACAAATTTTCGCCTTAAGAACTCGCCTCCAGAATGAATTGAATTTGTATGCCAAGGTTCTACGGTACTCAAAGCAGCCCATCTGGCACCCTAGATCTCTTTATTCTCATGTTTAATGTGAAGATTTTTAAAATGCATTGTGATGCTGCCATATGATTGGCCGGTTAGTAAACGGCATGAAGTGTCCGTGTTCCTAATAAAATGGCTGGACATTTTAGCTACAAATACAGATCTTTTGCGCGTTCATTTAAATACAGATACAGATAGTTGCAGTGCATTACATTCTTACTTTATACACACTGCAGCCATAACATCCTGACATCTGAAAACATCCTGAATATTAAGATGCTTTGAGTTCGTTGTGAAAATTGAGAACTGGAGGCTTCCGACGACGTGCATAAATAATGCAGACTTTCTTTTCTTTGTTTGTGATTAAATGAGATCAACACACACACACACACACACACACACAAAGAAAATGAGCTTCATCAAGATGTGTTGCAAGTGCATATTAAAATAATTTCACAAACTGTAATCAGAAAATAATCCCAACAAGAAAAAATGCACCAGACAGAGAGAAAAAAAAACATGAACAAACATCCTTTCTTTTAAAAAATTGACCACATTTTCCATTCACACTAAATATAATGAATCAGCTATAATGTTAGATTTATGTATAAAGACAATTTTGTACAATATCAGGGATAATCCATGTCTACTGATTAAAAAAAAAACCCTGCAACTTTATCATCTTTCAGCCTTCTATCTTTTACAAGGTGCCATAGAAATGAAAGGACACTAAATTCCACTACCTCTTGTTTTCAAGATGGCTGCCGAAGTAAAGCTTACACTGGCTGTGTGGCAGCTTGTAATTTGCAAATGTTATAATGCTGTCTTCACAAACTGTGAAATGACCGTAAATATGAGTTTCCTAGTGGGAAGTTACATGTGAATGTGAGGTGTGAGGCGTTCTAAACATTCAACATGGAATTTCCTTCGGGATCAATAATCTATCTATCTATCTATCTATCTATCTATCTATCTATCTTTCTATCTATCTATCTATCTATCTATCTATCTATCTATCTATCTATCTATCTATCTATCTATCTATCTTTCTATCTATCTATCTATCTATCTATCTATCTATCTATCTATCTATCTATCTATGGTGAAGTTCAGGGTGAAGTTTTGTTCATATTTATGGTTCACAGTATGCCATGTTACATTTACTGAATCCTAAATGACACCAAGTCTGTCAGAGATCGCTAAGGCATTAGAAAGAAGAAACTAGTAGAAACTTCTGGGAAATAGTTTTGAGTGAGATCTCCATTACTCCATTTCCTCCTGTAACTCAGAAACAAGTCTCGGCTGACGGACTACGATGGAGCTTAGGGGAAATTTTGTATATCCAGTTTTTCACAAATCCTTTAATTTTCTGCTTTAAGGTGTCAGAACAGAACATTCTGAGCATTTCAGGTCACTTACATGATGGCTGACCCAGTCTTGTGTGCCTCAGCTAACATTAAAAAGGACTAATGAGTAGTAAAGTGAAGGAAGGTACACATCTACTACTGCTCCCTTATCCAGAGGGACTTACATTTTTTTCTCATTTTATACAACTGAGGGTTAAGGGCCTTGCTCAGGGGCCCAGCAGTGGCAGCTTGGTCAACCTGGGATTCAAACTCACAATCTTCTGGTCAGGAATCCAACACTATAACCACTAAGCTACTACATCCTAGGGAACGTGATTAGTCTCATGAACAGATAAATGTCGATGTCAGTCTAACAGGAGCCTTTCAGTCTTTTCAATCAAACCGTCAAATCTAAAAAAATTTTATGATAAATGATCATGAAATGGCTCCACATGGTCCACATGATGGTCGACATTTTCACTGTTGATCTACTGGACCAAAGGAGCGAGAAGTAAATAGCGTTTATTAACCATAGCATTATCTGTAAAGTACAACTGTAACAGTGTCTGTGTTTTTCACCTTGGATTGTTTGACTACGATTTCGGAAAATCGCTGTGGACTGTTTGCTGAGTTTTTCTGTGTATGCTTGTTCCAGTATTTTTGAACTTCGTTTCGTCATGTTTCCATGATTAAACCTCCCTTGCACTTGCATCGACCTTGGTGACAGAATAGTTTGTGACTGTTTGAATGTTGTAGTCCAAAAAAAAAAGGCAAAAAAAGAAGTCTGGTAGGAGTAATATGTATTGAGAAGGCGACTCCAGAAAAAGTCCAGATTCATATGTTGATTGGTTCATCTCCTGTTTTTACCGAGAAATAAGGCCGCTCGTTCTGGCATATGCTTTGAGCGATAACTCGCAGCAGAGTATCGGGCTGTAAAAATGCAGAGCGTCTCGGTAAAATCCATGAAGTCTGTCAGGTCTGTATTTCAAAGCAAACTTAATTCAATGATTGTAATATCGATCCTGCACATGGGTGCACGAACACTCACGCTGAGGAGACTAAACTTTATTGAAGGTACAATAACTCCAGCCATTACCTCCATGATGTTCTGCCTTATTACCAATTTGAAATGCACCGAGCACACCTTTGATCTGCGAGCAGGTGCTTAAGTATTTGATGTTCGAGGTCTGTGTATGGAACTGAACCTAAAATGTGGACAGCTGGGGATTTTTGCACCATCTGGCACATACTTAATGCTGTTAAAATGCATCTTTGAGCCTAGATATCTGGATTGTAATAAAACTCAAGCAGTCTTCTAGTATTCAGTATATTTATAGCGTTATTATAGAATAAACTTAATCAGTTTGGAGCGGAAAAAAATGATGAGGTATATCATATCCTTTCTTTTATTCGAGACGCTGAAAGTTCTTTTGGCTCATATGTTGGAAAGTGAATGTAATTGAGAATAACTGAAGTTATTTTAGGATTATTTTGTTAGTGGCTTGAAATTGAGTTAAGAAACTGAAGAATAATATCTATGCAGAAAACAGCAATAATCAGAGATTTTTTTTTTTGAATGACATTAAGGGCAGAATTTTACTTGTGTTTCTTTGCCACTTCTTTGTCATTTTATTTGCGTATTCTTTCCAATATTGGATTTATCATCTAGAAAGATCTATAGCTGCAACAATTTCCTAAATTTCCAAAATCCATATAATGATATAGTTTGAAATCTTTGTGATATATGTGAACATAGGTATGGCCTCTTCATAGGTATGGCCTCTTCATGGCACTTTGTTGGATTCAGAGCTGGTGATTAAAGGGGACACTGTATGTTTAAGATGATTGTCTTTCTGACATGGTACATTATCATATTGAAGAAGAAGAAGCCTTTAATATCACCGCACATATATTATAGCACTGTGGAATTCTTTTCTTCACATATCCTAGCTGAGGAAGTTGGGGTCAGAGCACAGGGGCAGCTATGATACAGCACCCCTGGAGCAGAGAGGGTTAAGGGCCTTGCTCAATTACCCAGAAGTAGCAGCTTGTGCTGGGGCTTAAACCCTGATCTTTTCATCAACAACCTAGAGCTTTAACCATTTGAGCTACAACCAGCCCAAATTTTGGAATTAGTCATTAGAAGTGAAGCACATGGTCATCAACAATCATCAGATAAGCTCCAGGGATGCTTGACTGGTGGCTCAATGTGAACCATGGAAACATTCCCTACACCATTACACCACCTCCACCAGCCTGAATTCTTGACCCAAGGCCGGTTCAGGGATTCGTTCCGATCACCTGAAGCAAGATTCTTCATATGTGACATTTTTTAAAACTCTCACTGAGCCTCAGATTGCTTTTCTTGGCCGACCAAACATAAACGTGATGTGTTCTTCTGCCTTGTAGCTCACTCTCTGCAAGGATTGACATCTTATGCATTCTGAGATGATTTTCCACGGTTATTTGAGTAGTTGTTTGAATTACTGTAAACTTTCTGTCAGCTTGAACCTGTCTGACCATTCTTATTTATACCTCTGTGTGTATTTTTCCCCTTTCTGATGTTTGATGTGAACAATACCTGAAGCTGTTGGTCTGTATCTGCATGACTCTATGTACAGGTTTAAGTAGACTTCCTTACCTATTGGACTGAATCAGCCAACTTTTTTTGCTCTTTTTTTTTCTGTCAGCAAAAAACTGCTGAGAAGGATATACTTAAAAGAATAGATACAATGCTGCACTCAAATTTGTCTTAAATAAAAGATTCCTCGAAAGGTATGACTTTCCTACTAGTGCACAAAAGAAAAACCCTTCGAAAAAAAAATTCTAATTGAGGTGTTAGCTGTTGTTAAGACACCACAATGTTTAACACTATGTACCAGGCCTCAGTGTGTTGGCAGCTGGATAAAATATTGTGTCACAATATCCTGACGCTTTGATGATTGCCATGGCAGCATTAGCGAAATGCTTAGCGCATGACAACGGCGTCTTTTCTCACATTCAGCACGAGAGGAGTGAAACTCTCGGGAATAACACGCAAGCTTCAGCACGATCATTTGCACAGTGCAAACACACAGATCTGTTTCATAAACACATTCCCTAATTACATGGCATACATTAAGCCATTCTGAAAGATCTCGGCAATGGTGTACACACACACACACACACACACACACACACACTGACTGGGAGCCCCAGGTTAGTAATTACTAGGAAAGGCTGAGAGTTAAAGATGCACTGGGGATACGGCGTAGTCTTTTACCTAAGAGTATAAGCCCACACACACACACATACAATGCTGAGGGGGAACACAGGCTGTGAATACTCTGCGAGGAAAGAGCGGCACTTCCTGCAGTCCCAGGAGTGGAGCGCTGCAAAGTCACTAAAAGCTCCCAACAGGCTCCTAGTCAGAATGCTGCCGTTGTTTTTCTCCTCCACTGTTTTCTGATATAAAATCTCTGCAGGACCATTAGCTGTCAGAGTGCAGACGGCTATAAATACAGCATGAACACAACTCTAGCTTGGTCGAGTTGAGGACGAGAGACGCTATTTTCAGAACGTCTCGGCACGCTGGTAAAATTATCTAGCCTTTGACATAATGTCAGACTTGATTACAAACTGTCTGAATATTTAATTCTAGCCCTTGTTTTCCACTTACTACACAGCCTGCTGCTTAGGAAGTAATGTAAGTGGTAAGGGTAGATTTACTGAAACGCTGCAGTTATGGCCCTGACTGTGGTTTCACCAACCAAATCAGACTGATGATCTGCATTTGCACTGGAAGAAACCAAAAAGTGAAGCTCATACAAATACAGTATATGGGCAAAAGTATGTGAACACAAGACCCTCACAACCATCCTAATTGAATGGGCATTAATGGGCATTAATAATGATTTTTTTCTTGTTTAGTTTTGGCAAGGCACTAGATTTTGGAGTGTGTCTGTGGGAATTTCTGCCCATTTCACGAAAAGAGCGTAGTCAGGTCAGGCACTGATGTTGGACAGGTTTGGTGCATAGACTGCATTCAAATTCATCAAAGGTGTTCAGTGGGGTTTCAGGTCAGGGCTCTGTGAAGGTTACTCGAGGTCGTCTGCTCAACCCTTGACACATATCTTAGTAGAGCTCAATTTGTGCAATTGGTGGTATAAGCCTTAGTTCCAGTGAAGAGAAATAGTAGACAATAGACAACTATGTGCTTCTAAATTTGTTGTAAAATATTGGGGAAGAACCACATATGAATGTGAAGGTCGGGCGTCCATGTACTTTCGACTATGTAGCGTACATTTTGCGTAAAAGGAAATAACTCTCCATACCACAAGGTGTTATCTATTGTTAACGTTTCTGTATCTTGAGTAAAGTCACAATCCAAATTGTAAACGTTATTTACAGTCTCAATAGATACACTGTATTTCTGAAAAGCAAGCAAATGATGCAAGAAATGGTACACATCCTTGGAGGCCTTAATGCAGAATGCAAAACAAACACATTTAAATTCAGTGTCTTCAAAGCATGCTCAGCCAATTCGGGGATCCCATTAGCAGGCCAATTTGTGCAAACGCTCTGTGTGGCTGTGATTCAAAAGGTACGTCACATTTGTAAGCGACCCTGAAACCTGTTTAACCCTCATTCCCACTCTCCTGGGGCATCTGATATACTGTATATAGTGAAGTATTTTGTCTTCACCACGAGCAGAGACATGTGTATTTTATATATACATAGGTGAAACTGTTGGGATTGAGTAGGCGTTAGTGTTCAGGGGTCGAAGGAAACACTCACAGCCAGGATGATCTGCAGGGAACTGTGGGCCACCTCCACATACTGGTACTCCAGCACGCAGCCGGCTATGCTGATGTAGCGGTGGTCTTCTGGAGCCCAGGAGGGCGGAGGAGTCACGGGGGTCACCCTGCACCCTGGGCCATTCTCCATCCACCAGGAGCGATGCATGGAAATATTAAAGGTCATGATCAAGTCTGTGTCCTGTGGGTAAAAAAAAAACAGTCATGAGAAACAGCTCAGAAAATATCACATGAATGCAGGACTCTTAGGTCGTGTGGATAAAAACTTGTAACTGAAATGTCTTAACAGGTCTGTATTCTGGTATAAACACCAACATGGCTCTATTTAGCTCCTCTGAACCACTGGGGCAGTGTTTCAATACTTGGACACTGCCTTTGTGCAAGATTTTTAACACAAAGTGACACTGACTTCCTCCCTTGCTTTGCTTCTTTCTTTTATTCCTTCCTTCCTTCCTTCTTTGTTTTATACCTTTCATCTTTTTCCTTCCTTCCTCCCTCCCTCCCTCCTTCTTAATTTTATTCATTCCTTCTTATTCTGAATCTTCTTTCCTTCCCTCTATCCCTTCCTTCCCTGCCCCCCCACCTCCCTTCCATCCTTCCTCCCTCCCTCCCTCCCTCCTCCTTCCTTCTTAATTTTATTCATTCCTTCTTATTCTGAATCTTCTTTCCTTCCCTCTATCCCTTCCTTCCCTGCCCCCCCACCTCCCTTCCATCCTTCCTCCCTCCCTCCCTCCCTCCTCCTTCCTTCTTAATTTTATTCATTCCTTCTTATTCTGAATCTTCTTTCCTTCCTTCCTTCCATCCATCCATACATCCTTCCTTCCCTCTATCCCTTCCTTCCTTCCTCCATCCCTTCCTTCCCTGCCCCCCCACCTCCCTTCCTTCCTTCCTTCCTTCCTTCATCCCTCCCTCCCTTACATATTTTCTTTCTTGGTCTTGTGTTAAAACAGATGTAACTTGCATCACACTTTTGTCTATTCTTATACTATATACTTTAGTCTTATAACACTTGGATATTTTGGTCAACATTTTTAACCCAAAGTCACATGGTGGACGTATAACACTAAAAAATGGCGTTAGTAAAAGCCAGAATGCCTCTGGAACATTCTCATAGAGTGTCCGAGTGACAGGAAACCCTTGTGGATATCCAATGTTCAAAGAACAACAATGTCACAGTGTCAGTCAAATGTTGTCAAAAGAAATGGGTTCACATTAAATACTTGTCAGTAAACTGACAAAAGTCTGTGATTTTTTAATAAATGCTATCTCTCAGTGATTCTTTTTCATCTACTGCTATGCTAGTCATGGTTGAGGTGGATACTGAGCCAATCCATGGAACACTGAGCATGAGACAGGTATACACCATAGGCCAGTCCACTTTAGGGCACCCCCCCAACACACACAATCACACACCTAGGGGCAGCTTAGTGTGGCCAGTCCACCTACTGCCATGTTATTAGGAGAAACCAGAAAACCCAGAGGAAACCCACATAGACATGTATATGAAACACAGGGAAGAACCCAAACTCAGGACTGAACTGAGGCTAAAGCATAATCTCTACCATAATAACCTCTTTTTTTTATTTGACTGGAACTAAAATCTACCTTGAAATGGAAATCAATCCAATTAGCACACACCACATACAGTATTTGTATAGTAACTTACAGTCTTCCAGTGACTGCTTCAACAAATAAGTGCACTCGCCTTTAATAGAACACTCATTTAGATTCCCATTAGAATTAGAGCGGATGATTAAGAAGTACTTAAATGCAAAGATTTGATGGTTTAATTTACTTTCCTTATTTAATTACCAATAATGGGTCATAAAATTGACTGGGAGTGTGTGTGTGTGTGTGTACAACAAGAGACTGAATTTCTAATCACAACCTAATCAAAACCACAATACAAGCAAAAGTCAGAAGATTCTTCTCATCAAGACTAGCAGCAGTATTATGGATGAAACCCTCGCACAAACACTTCACCCTCCTGCTGTCTGGAAAAAGACATTCGGACCCTCACAGCCAGAGTGTGTAAGATTGTGTTTCTTCCCCCAAGCCATCAGACTGCTCAGTAACCAGAGAATGGACTGACACCAACCCACACACACACACACACACATACTCAACCATACATCATTGCACTCTCTTTGTAATTTTTGCACATTTATTTTTTTGAATTCTGTTAAAACACAAAAAACAAAACACTATACCGCCTACATCATCATAGCTGCTAACTGTATTTTATGTTTACATCCACTATTCATTTTATTCGTTATAAAACTGTGTACTGGTCAGCGCTGGACTATCTAGTGCATTATTGAACCGTACTGTGTTGCACAAATTATTCATGTACTCAGTTTTGTGTTGTTTCTTTTAGGTCTGTGTTCTGATAGCAACCTGGACCTGGAGGAGTGATATTTCATTTTATTTTATGTACTGCACCAGCTCTATATAGTTGACATGACAATAAAAGCTTCTTGATGTGATTCGACTTGACTTTAAATATTCCAGCTCCACAATTTCCCCTCACATATAATCCATCTTCTATCATGACCTTTGTCTATTTGCGATTAGCAAACATCTCTAAACCTTTCCCAAATCACCTTCGCAAATCCGAACAGCTGTTGTCATATTTACGGAGCTGTCCTCCTATTTGATCCTTCATCATCTGAAAAGCCTTGGTCAACCTCTCCTGACACAATGATTCACGCTGTTTAGTTCCACGCGTCTCAGATCACTGTTCATTTCCAGCGAGATGAGGGATTTACAATCTGTTCATGCATGCCAAGCCACATTTTGCTTTCGCAGGGTGTTCATCATACGGGCGAGTGGTGGAATTCCCATTTCCTCAGTCCCAGGTCTGCGCTTTTGTGCTGTGGTCCAGTCTTTAACTATCCAAATGTGGGAAGCGTTGGTGATGTCAGAATCAGAGTCAGAATACTTTATTGATTCCTTCAGGGAAATTGTTAAGGTGCTCACAGCAAAATAAAATATAATGATATACATATTAAGTTAAAAGTATAGGTGCTGTTACACCTATACACTGTTTGAAATGTGTAGCAGCAGTGAAACAGATGGCAAAAAGATGTCCGAGTATAATGATGCAAGTTATACAAGTTATTGCACACGTAACAATAACACATGCAACAACGTAACAATAACATGCAATAACGTAACAATAACATGTACAACAATGTAACAATAACGTGCAATAATGTAAAAATAACGTGCAATTACGTAACAATAACATGACAATAACGTGCAAGAATGTATCAATAACGTACAATAATGTAACAATAACATGTAATAACATGTAACAATAAAATGTGCAATAACGTGTAATATCATGTAACAATAACATGTAACAACATAATAACATGCAATAATAACATGACTGATTACATGTGCAATAACATGTGCAACAACATGTAACAAGAACACATGCCTAAACATGTAATAACGTGCAACAACATGTAACAATAACGTGTAATAATGTGCAATAACATACCAATAACATGCAATAACATGCCACAATAATTTGCAATTACATGTAATGATAACGTGTAATAACGTGCAAAAACAATAATATGTAACAAAAACATGTAATAACATGTGCAATAACATGTAATAAAAGTCATTGCACATGTCCAAGTTTCAGGACAAAGTCCACATGAGGATCCTTATGCAGTGAATGAATGTATGGCCTCAAACATGCGACACAGAGAGAACCTACACACACATAGCTAAGACTCTCCTCGTTTCAAATCCACACACATGGTTCTGCTGGTTTAATTTGTCCTGTTTGGATGATGGAGGTTCATATCATTCATAATTTCTCCCAGAATCTCATAGCCCGGATTTCTTTTCCCTGTGTGCAGATATTATATTATATACACGATCGTCTGGAATGTGAGAAAATCTTCAAGAAATGTGAGAAAAATTCCCTGCCAAAGTGTTTATTTCTACTGAAATAACTTTTAAAAAAGAGAAGGCTTCTACCCAGCACTCAGTCTCACACAAGCAGGGCTGAAGAAAAATAAATCTGATGCTGCACAATGGGCCATAGCTCGATGAAGTTGCTCTAAAAAGCTGTGAGTTGACATTTCAACTGTGTGCCTTTAAACAATCTTTTCATGCAGCAAGCTGTCTGCTCCAGCCGAGGGTTTATATAGTTTACAATATATTAAAAAAGAAACAGACTGAACCTATTCTCTGAGGAAACATTTCTCATCAACGTCACTGTGTTTACATAGAGGATCTATCTATCTATCTATCTATCTATCTATCTATCTATCTATCTATCTATCTATCTATCTATCTATCATCTTTCTTTCTGTCTGTCTGTCTGTCTGTCTGTCTCTATCTATCTATCTATCTATCTATCTATCTATCTATCTATCTATCTATCTATCTATCTATCTATCTATCTAATATCTGTAATAAATTGACTCATTTGTATGAGCTGTGTCTGAATTGTTATTGTTTCTGGGTATAAAAATCTGGAAATCATCCAAGTGTATTCTTGTCACAGAAACATGAGCTGATAAAACCCCAGGTTGCCTGCAATCAATCCTTTTTTTTCTTTATTTCTCAGACTGTAAAAATGCCTCCTTGGTATACACTAATTGTCTAAGAGACACTCAAGGCTTTAGGAATTTGTAGTCACAGTATTTCTGTTTATAACCTCTTCTACTAGTGGCAATAAATTCACAGATCAAATTCAACTTCCACAAAAATGGATTTTTTTTTTTTCACACAAATGTTCAAATGGTGATATCAAACCCATTTCTGCTCCAAGTGCTCGAAATTCCAAAGAGTTTATCATCAACCAGTAAAATTCTGTGTAAGGTTATCCGACAGAGGGAAAAACACACGTCTCACACTCAAAGCTAACAATGAAAATGATGAACATGTCCAATAAATGGCTAAATGGTTGGTTGCTAGATCTTCAGGATCTTGCTGTAGTGCTACTGGAACACTGGTGTACTGGTGTACGGGAACACTGGTGTACGGGAACACTGGTGTACGGGAACACTGGTATACTGGAACACTGGTGTACTGGTATACTGGTGTACTGGAACACTGGTGTACTGGTATACTGGTGTACTGGAACACTGGTGTACTGGTATACTGGTGTACTGGAACACTGGTGTACTGGAACACTGGTGTACTGGTATACTGGTGTACTGGAACACTGGTGTACTGGAACACTGGTGTACTGGTATACTGGAACACTGGTGTACTGGAACACTGGTGTACTGGTATACTGGAACACTGGTGTACTAGTATACTGGTGTACTGGAACACTGGTGTACTGGTATACTGGTGTACTGGAACACTGGTGTACTGGTATACTGGTGTACTGGGACACTGGTGTATGGGAACACTGGTATACTGGAACACTGGTGTACTGGTATACTGGTGTACTGGAACACTGGTGTATGGGAACACTGGTGTACTGGAACACTGGTGTACTGGTGTATGGGAACACTGGTGTACTGGAACACTGGTGTACTGGTGTATGGGAACACTGTTGTACTGGTGTACTGGAACACTGGAGTACTGGAACACTGGTGTACTGGTGTATGGGAACACTGTTGTACTGGTGTACTGGAACACTGGAGTACTGGAACACTGGTGTACTGGTGTATGGGAACACTGGTGTACTGGAACACTGGTGGACTGGTGTACTGGAACACTGGAGTACTGGAACACTGGTGTACTGGTGTATGGGAACACTGGTGTACTGGAACACTGGTGTACTGGTGTATGGGAACACTGTTGTACTGGTGTACTGGAACACTGGAGTACTGGAACACTGGTGTACTGGAACACTGGTGGACTGGTGTACTGGTGAGAAGGTAAAGTAGAACACATTGTTTAGTTGGTTGCTAAATGGTTGGTTGCTAGATCTTCAGGATCTTGCTGTAGTGCTACACTGATCACTGTTTTAGATTAGAATTTAGAATTGAGATTTAAAAACCTTAAAGTATTTCTATAGGAATCTAATTCTACATACATACAGTATTTCTATAAAGTTTGTAAATATCTTTTTATTAATTTAATTAGTTGGCTGGTTGCTCTTTCTTTCTTTCTTTCTTTCTTTCTTTCTTTCTTTCTTTCTTTCTTTCTTTTTCTTTCTACCTTCCTTTCTTTCTGTCTGTCTTTCTTTCTTTCTTTCTTTCTTTCTTTCTCTCTGTATGTCTTTCTTTCTTTCTTTCTTTCTTTCTGTCTGTCTGTCTGTCTGTCTGTCTTTATTTATTGCTTTCTGTCTGTCTGTCTGCTTGTCTTTCTACTCTCAGATTATTAAGAACTGCTTCTGTCATCATGAACACTGTCCTGCTTTTTATTCTTCAAACCCTGTTTACTGTCACGATTTAGAATCCCACTATTCACTGTCACCCAGATGAGGATGTTTTTAGGATGTAATAAACTTTTAAGGTTTCGTCCTCATGTCATCTCAGGAAGTTTTTCCTTGCCAATATGACCTCGGCTTGCTCATTACACATCTAAAACTACATCCAGATTCCTGAAAAGCAGATTTGTGACAATATTTAGTTAGAAAAAATAATTGGTTAGAATTGTATGTCTACTCTAATACCAGACCAATTGCAAGTAGAAGACACAGAAATCATCTTTACGTCTTTCCAGCTGGTGAACTGAACATCAGCCAAGTGAAGGAACGCAATCAGCAGCCAAACAGCACGACTGGCTGCTCCACACACCAGCGTTTCCATGTGAGAATCAGCAGGAAGTCGATGCTGTTCATTGGTATGGCAGAGCGATTGTAACGCCATTCAAGATTCCTATCCACAGTTTGTTGCCTGACGTGCGAGATGGAGATGGATGAAGCCGTTTTCCTTCAACCGTGTCTCACTTCACCAATCATGGTCACGACTAATGATGGCGCAGAGGGTGGTAAGCTCGGTCTGCGCTGAAATCTACAGAGTTGAATTAGAAGTTTTTATTTAACATGGCTGCTTCTGTAAGGCAGGGATTCAAGCAGTGCAAACTTGCAGCACTAATTGACAGAAAGTTGTAATAAATAATAAGTGAATGAATGATGTGTTGTGAACATTACTCTCTAGTTTACTCTGCTTTTCAGCAACACTTCATTTCAGCACCAATCCTGCCTTCACAAAAATTTTAAACACTAAAAAGCCTTTCCTTCCTACCTTCCTTACATCTCTTCCTTCCTTCCTCCCTCCCCATCCTTTCTTTCCTCCATCCTTTCCTTCCTACCTTCCTTCTTCTGTCCCTCTCTCCCCTTTCTTTCTTCGTTCCTTTTCTGACTTTTCCTTCATTGCTCCTCATACATCCTTCCATCCTTCCTTCTATCCATGTTCCATCCCTCTCTCCTCTTTCTTCCTCCCTCCCTTCCTTTTCTGACTTTTCTCTCATTGCTCCCCTTCCTTCCTTCCTTCCTTCCTTCCCTCCCCCCTCCTTCCACCCTTCCTTCTATCCATGTTCTGTCCCTCTCCCATTTATTCCTCCCTCCTTCCTTTTCTTTCATTGCTCCCCTTCCTTCCTTCCTTCCTTCCTTCCTACCTTGTTTGACTTTTCTAACTATACTTAATAGCAAAATGCACAAATAGAAAAAAAAAATAGTGTAAAATTTCATTTCAAAATGTGAGTAATTTGATAAAACATGCCCAGCCAGATGATCCAGAGAATCTAATGCATACAGGCTAAAGATTTCAAAATGGTGTGATGCCGCCGTGTTTACATTCGCATTTATTCAATTGGTAAATGCTTTTATTCAAAAATAATTCCAAAAAGATCCAACTTATCCTTACAAAGAGTCAATAAAGGATTACGGGTCACACTCGAGGGTCCAATTGTGGTTTTCTGGAAACAGTAAAACTTGAACTTTCTCGCCACTAGAAGGTTTTTTTTTTATCTCTTTACAAAACCAAGCTGCATAAAACCCAAGCAAAAAAAAAAAAAAAAAACACAATTTGTAGCGACCAACAAAAGAATCTCAAGTGATACTTCACTTGTCCTCCACTTTTACAGTCTTCTTCCTCTTGAGAAGCTGGCAAAGAATTGATATCAAAACCAATTCACTGTAGCCGAAAAGACAGAATTCAAGAAATCTTTGATGCAGTGCAAACATCTATAATGCAAACAGTGCTTCCTAACACTCTAAAGGAATTCACTGGAAATAAAGCACAACCTTTTTCCTAAACCTATGGCATCTTCTAAAAGAGACTGATGTGAGACAGCCCACATGGGGTTTTCTCCTTCTTGCTTAGTGAGTCCAGTGGTGATGTCGGACTATTTTTTTCCCCACCATATCACCAAAGAACAGTGTGTTTTTCTCTAAAAGTAATAAGAGGGCATTTGGAGGGGATAAAAACAGAGAGAGACCAAAGCTGTGGTACAGTTATGGGTCATCAATATCCATCAGTAATCCATTGATTCGCAGCTGAATTTCCCTGAGGCTAGCACTTTGGCACTTTGGTACACAGAATGGAAGAAAATTACGATGGAAGATGACGACAAAAAAAAAAAAAAAATCTTGAAATCCTTCAAACTATTTTTCAGCACCCTTCAAAACAAGCCAGGTTTGTTTTAAACACTGAGATTTGAAATAAGGGGTAATAATAAGAACAACCATCCTTAAAGAAATCTTTGCAGTGTGTTATGCCCAGTTCACACTGCATGACTTTCGAGTCGCCGACTAGTTTAGCAAAATCAAGGCAAAGCAGAGCGCGTGCACATGAGTGATCAATCACGCAGTGTGAATGACCAAAAACTCGATCTGACCGAATCGCCGATGAGTCGCAGACTCCTGTGAAATATTTGGCATGCTAAATATCTGGACCTGTTGGCGACTCAAAGTGCAGTGTGAAAGGAGCTCTGACTGAAACATACCTCGGCGATGACCTACAGCCAATCAGAGAGGGAGATACAGGGCAGCGGGCAGTTTGGGGAGGAGTTATAGACCACAATATCAGCGAGCATGGCTTTGGTTGGAGTACAATATTATAGTTTAATAGAGTTTATAGGTTTTTATCAGTTGTCTTTCCTTCCTTCCTTATTTCCTTCCCCCCTTCTTATTTTCTTGAATGTTCCTTCCTTCCTCCCTTCCTTCCTTCCTTCCTTCCTTCCTTCCTTCCTTCCTTCCAGAAAGAATCCAATATCACTGTGATTTAAGATATACAGAGGGGCCAAAGAAATGTATACACACTTCAACCTGAAAAATATAGGCATAAAAATGCTTATACAAATTTAAAGGGTAGCTGTAAATCATATTTGAATTAGGTAATCACATGGTCACCATTAGCATCCGGACACTTTTGATTTTGGTGAACTACTGTATGAATAACATTGACTAGAGTGTCCACAGGGATTGCTCTGCATGATACTTCAATTTCTTCCCATAGTGCAGCCAGTGTAGGTGGTTTTCTACGGTACACGACATTGGTTTCCAACTTATCACGAACTTGTGCGACTGTTATTGGTGTTGGTGGTTCTGTTCCAAACACACGTCACCATTGTCTTTGAACGTCACACACATTTTCAAGTACACCAATTCAAACTTATCTTGCATTGATCGAAAGTCAAGTGCGCCATTTTCTTAAGCTCTCCGCCATTTTCTATAGCTCTCTGACATAATATGATAGCACCGTCGATGGTGCGACTACTGACGTCTTTAGAGGAAACATAATACTACGCATTGCTGCCATTATTCAATCCAGGTTTTAAAAAACTGCTGAGGTGTGTATACATATTTTGAGACCCCTGAATTTATATGCTGTATATGTGAGCGATAACTCAAGAGAAAAAAGCACTACTGCTACAGTGAGCTACAGGTTTTCAGACATTGACTGGGTCAATAAGACAACATTCCATCTAAAGCCCACAGCTAAGGCTAAAATAAATCCAGCCGCTCGCCACTATAATGAGAGCTCTGTGCCATGTGCTTTGGGGCACTCTTTGGTTTGGGGCACTGATTGCTGTCCCAACTCTAACGGTCTGTTATAGATCTGAAATATATCAAGCCAGACATTCGGGGTTTTTTGGCACACAGAGCTCACTGCGGTCTCGCTCATTGTCAGGGACGATTACAGCGAGACGGGGCAGGTGCAGGAGTCTCGGCTCACCATGCGACCTCTAATTACCTGTCTACTGAGATATGTTCACTCTCATCACACTGACACAGCATGGGGTCAGCAATAAATATCACAGTGCAGAGACAGGTGCACAAGCCACACCATCAACACTAATGAAAGAAAACAGTACGGCAAGTAAACAGCGGCTTAGAGGCAGCTCGGAGTTTAGGACTTTTATACAGGATATGTTTTTATTCAAATGTAGAGCAATGTTGGACCAAAAATGTACAGTACATGGAGAGTTATTGTCTGAGTTGATGATTCATAGCAGAGTTGATCATGGGGAATGTGTCCAGCATTGCATTATTCCATTATGACTGGAACACTGACCTCTATGTCAATCCCATTCCATTTCATTTATATAGCACTCGTCATTTTTCACATTGTCACAAAGCAGCTTTGCAGATATTCTGATGTAAGTTTAAATCTCTAATGAACAAGTCAGACACAACAATGGCAAGCAAAAATCCCCTGAGAGTTTACTCATCATTTATTGTTTCAATTACTTCATATTTCAGATTTTCTCTCTTCCTTCATTCCTTCCTGTCTTTATTTCTTCCTTCCTTCATATTAGCCTTCCATACTTCCTTAATTCCTTCCTTTCTTTATTTCTTCCTTCCTTCAGTTTAGTCTTCCATCCTTCCTTAATTGCTTCCTTTCTTTCTTCCTTCCTTCCTTCCTTCCTTCCTTCCTTCCTTCCTTCCTTCCTTCCTTCACTTTAGCCTTCCGTCCTTCCTTCTTTCCTTCCTCCCTCCATCCTTTCCTTCCTTCCTTCCTTCCTTCCTTCCTTCCTTCCTTTTTTATTCCTTCCTTCTTTTTTGAATTTTCCTTCCTTCCTTCCTTCCGCCCCCCCTCCCTCCCTCCTTCCTTCCTCCATCCTTTCCTTCCTTCCTTCCTTCCTTCCTTCCTTCCTTCCTTTTTTATTCCTTCCTTCTTTTTTGAATTTTCCTTCCTTCCTTCCTTCCTTCCTTCCTTCCTTCCTTCCTTCCGCCCCCCCTCCATCCCGCCCCCTCCCTCCCTCCATCCCGCCCCCTCCCTCCCTCCCTCCCTCCCTCCTTCCTCCATCCTTTCCTTCCTTCCTTCCTTCCTTCCTTCCTTCATTTTTTATTCCTTCCTACTTTTCTGAATTTTCCTTCCTCCCTCCCTCCCTCCCTCCCTCCCTCCCTCCCTCCCTCCCTCCTTTCCTTTCGTCCTTTTTTATTCCTTCCTTCTTTTCTGAATTTTCCTTCCTTCCTTCCTTCCTTTTTTATTCCTTCCTTCTTTTCTGAATTTTCCTTCCGCCCCCCCGCCTCCTTCCTTCCTTTTTTATTCCTTCCTTCTTTTCTGAATTTTCCTTCCTTCCTTCCTCCCTCCTTCCTTCATTTTTTATTCCTTCCTAATTTTCTGAATTTTCCTTCCTTCCTTCCTTCCCCCCCCAACCCTCCCTCCCTCCCTCCTTCCTTCATTTTTTATTCCTTCCTAATTTTCTGAATTTTCCTTCCTTCCTCCCTCCCTCCCTCCCTCCCTCCATCCTTTCCTTCCTTCCTTTTTTATTCCTTCCTTCTTTTCTGAATTTTCCTTCCTTCCTTCCTCCCCCCCCCCAACCCTCCCTCCCTCTTGTCAGCTCCTTTATCAAATATTCTAATTCTAATATACATTAAGTTCATTTCATTAGCAATGGATATTAACAATGGATAAAAACTTGACATATATAATTGAGCATAAATCAGGGGACAAATTCCCTGAGACAATATGAGGAAGAAACGCTGATCCTAATTTGTGGTGATGATTATTGATGTGATTAATCGCTTCCCTATATAACTGTGTACAATACTATATGGTTAAAACAAGCAATCATATATCCAGAAAATTCATTCAACTCTATTTTAGACATGAACTTTTGTTTTTTTCCCCATTTTTCTTGTTTATGCAAAAATTTAAAAATCCCAGAAAAAACAACAAGTGCTTTAAAGTGAAAATCATCTCAGTAAGAATCCCCGAAGAGCCGTCGAAGTCTTGTAGGTCGTAACCTTTAAACCTTAAAACTGTTGGAATTATAAGCATCATTCTCTCTTCCCCTTCTGCATGCTGTTGTTTGAAACTACTTTCCATTGTTGAATTTCCTTCCTCATCATTCTGAGAAGACCCCTTCCCAAAACCGTGTATCACTCTATGTATCCTGATTAACAAGACCCGCAGGAAAAGCGTTAAAGTTAACATTTAACATTCAGCAACTTCTGCTGTGGTTCCTGTACACTGAGTACATAGTACATGGTGTTATGTCTGGTTATATGTTTATTTTTGTCTGATATGGCCTGCTGTGGTCTTTATTTATTTCTTTTTTCCTCATATAACTAGAAGAAATAGCTCTCAGGTGAGCTGTTTGATTAAGTGTTGACTGTGCAAATGCTTTGGTGATGCTTAACCTTTTATCGAATCAGATCCGGAGCAATCTGTCTATTTACAATTTACGAAAATGTTCGTAATGCATATGATGGATACAAAAAGGAAAACTCGGACATGCATTTTCTTTTGCTGTGTTTCTGTTTTGTTCGTTGTCTTTCCTTCCGAATTCACATCATTATTTCTAGCAGTTACAATGCCATTTACTAGCAGAAAACAATTTCAACTATCCTAAACACGAGGTGATAATCAGGCTTCGCTCTTAGCTCCTAAAAAGCAAGAGTTGTTTTTATCTCACTTACTATTTTCCAGCAATGTTTGATATCACATTAATGTGAAATCCGATGTAGAAACAGTAGAGGCAGCAAACATTGGGCTCGAAGCTCCAGAATGCAATGCAGATATACGACACAGTTGAGCTGAATTACGACAGGGATTCTCTGAACTGTGTTCAAAGCTGTTAGATATTTGCTCATTAATTTGCCCTACTGTGCTTTATTTTAATATATGGTTCATTAACTGATACAGTTTTAAGATAGAGACAGAAGCAACACCACAGATTAGTTCTTTTTTTTTTTTTTGCCATATCAGATGGCAAGTTGGTTCTGTCTGCTTCTGTGGTGTATAATGGGATGAGTTTAACTGGCTCTACTGTATGATAGTCTGCCTGATTTTGCTGTTACAGGCACAACTGCAGATTGTAAAGGATAATCTTTGGTGGTGAGTTCAGCTCGGTATATTGTATAATGTGACTGTCATGGAATGGAGGTTTTGAGACCTCTATGGAAACACGAAGTGCAGGTAAAACAGTTTTTAATAAACACAGTGACGTGGCAAAATCAAAAGCCAGTAAACAGGCAGAGGTCGAGCGATCAGCAAATGGATATGAACTGGCAAGGGCGAGAAGACGGAAATCAAGAGGCAGACACCAAGTTCAAAAACACTAAACACCAACTGAGCAATGGCTGAGCTAGACAAACAAATGGCAACCGGGAAACAGTGTTTGTATAGCGCATTCACAAAGAAACAATACTGTGTGCTCGGTACATAACACACGAGGGTGTAAATGCATAGACTAATCAAGAATGAAACTGAAAACAGGTGAGATTGATCACAGACACACTCAGGGAGAAACCAGTAACAAGACATGGGTGGAGACAGGAAGAGAGAGAATGAAAACAAACACACATGGCAGAACAAAAGCAGAACACATGTGGAAGAGCTCGCTTTGGCAGTTGCCATGCTCCAAATTTTCAGCAACCTAGCTCAAGGCAGGGAACTGTTACAGTGACATGCTCACTGGTGGCCATTTTGTTTAAAATCTCAGCTGCAACAACACTTATGTAAAATTCACCATTAGGAGGATAGCAAATGATTACGCAAAACTCACAGGATGGCTACAAACCCCTGAAATACACAAAACATATTGTATTTAAAACAAGAGTGGTTTGTTGAATCAGGGCAGGAGACAGAATGTCTCTCTGACGTCGTATTATGGTTATATTAAGACAAAAGAAACATGAGGTGCAAAGAAATACAGGATGTAGAATAGCTCAAAGTGTGTGGCTAGCTAATGAGTACAGAACAGCTTTGTTCATAGAGATTAGCTACTATTATTATTTGGTTATCATTATTTTTATATGCACAGTGGTTTAGAGGTCAGAGGAGTTCCTTGCACCTTTATGGTTGGGGGTTTGATTCCCAACTTCCCCCTGTATGTATTTTGTATGTTCTTGCTGTGCTTTGGGATTTCCCTCAGGTTCTCCAGTCCAAAGATGTGTTGTAGCCATCTCTAAACTGTCCTTAGTGTGTGAATGTGTGTGATTGTGCCCTTTAATGGGTTCGCAATCTGAATTTTCGCACTGCCAAGCCGACACCGCTGGGTCCTTGAGCAAGGCCTTCCACCTCACCTGCTTCAGGGATGCTGTATCATGGCTGACCCTGTGCTCTGACCAAAACCCTCCAAGGATGAAAGAAATGCGAGGAAAGGATTTCACTGTGCAGAAATGTATATGTGACAAATAAAGACCACTTATGAGCGCTACGGAAAATGGATAGAGGGATCTATAACATAAACATATTATATAGCATATTTATGTAACTATATCTTAGTCTTCCATATCGCTCATAAGTAGCCTTCCCAGTAGACCAGCTCCAAACCTGTGCTGTGACCAGAGTAGCAATTTTCATTGTAACATGAACATGTTATTGCACAGAAACGTCATTCCACACTTCATTTGTATTTCATATCTAAGTTTTTATCTGTGATTCCATCATTTAGTCCTTACAACTTCAACACTGAATTTAACCTTCAACCAATATTGTCTCATTTTTACAAGGTTTCTTCTTCAGAAAACTCTTTTCCTAAACTGAATAACAAGGTCACATAGAACAGCAGAGAGTTTTTTTTCTTTTTAAATATAATTATGAAATACGCAAAAATCAATGGTAATGGCATGAGGACATTATTGAGTTTGAGTTAGATCTTTAATTTGGGTAACAGGGTTATATTCTCAAAATGTCAATATCGCATTATCATTGAAAACTTTAGATGATGCAGCTTCCTGTTTCGTAAGAGTGAATGTGTTGAGTAAACGTTGATGAGATAAAATATACGTTTTTCAAAAGCTATCATATTACGGATTTACACATTGACTCAAAAAGTGTTTAAATGATTACCTTTCAGGGGAAACTGCAGTTACATTTGGCTGGGACAAACCATTATACTGATTTTAACACTACATGCACTAATACCTAAATTAATACTTGCTTAAATATACTAATCACAAATTAATGAAGATCTAACCGTAACTACGGTGTGAATTTTATGAACTTGATATAAGAATTTGAATTAAACGTGCATCATTTCAAAAAATGGATGGATGACACTGGATTTCTTACTTTACTTTTGCCTTATTGTTCATCCATTTCTCTTCCAACCTTACTGTAGTACTAGTACATGCTGGGGTGAAATCGTAGGGCAGTAGGACCTGGGGCTCAAATGAATCCAGTAACATTTACTCATTTAGCAGACGCTATTATGTATTAACATTGTTTTAGTGTTAGATAGAGCATATTTCATGTTGTTTATGCCAATGGTACATGTTAATTAATATATTAACCGATAAACATGTACTGACTGGTCATTATTCACACATGAATTTATAAGAGTTTAAGTAAATAAAATCTCCTTGCTAATCTTGTGAACTTAATGTCTGTTGTGAAGACATAAATCTGCTTTGTTTATTGGCAAAACCTCAAATGGGAGTCTTTTTGACGTTAGTGGTTTATTTTTCCCTTTATGGCTTGATTAGTAACCTCTGCTTACAAGTCAAGTATATATATTGTGGCTGGTAATTCTGTTATTTTCTCATATTTGGTCTGTCAGACTGAGTCCCATTTATTTTCTACCAAGATGCACACTTTTATATGACCTTCCTAGGCGCAACAAGACAAGCAGTGTTCCTGTACTGTTGCTCTAATAGCTGTAACTAACCTGCCTGATGCGCAGACCAGGCACGATTGTCATGCTCTGCAACTAACAAAGCCTAAAAGACAAGAGTTATACATCCATCCAGGGCATAATATGAGGTCCCTTGTAAACAAGGTCACATCATCACCATGCACTGTGTTCCCTTTCCAGCAGCTGCGCAGGAGACGATCCTCGGCAGTGAAGGAGTTTCGTCTGTTCACAAGAGCATGAAATTAGCTCATTTGGTAGAACTGAATTAACCCACAGTGAATAAAACAAAAGCAGGTGCAAGAGCTGTTGCCGCAATAAAGTTTCTATTTCTGTCTCGGTTTTAAGTGCTAGGAGTCCGTCCCAGGCCGAGACGTGACATTTCGGATATATCCAATATAACAGATGGAGGATTGTTTACATTTATGAATATTGCAGTATGCACAGTACATTTTTAGCAGTAGGAGGGAGAAGTGGTGTCTGCTCACTACGCTGAAATGTTACCATGATACGCTCGTAAGAATAGCATCTGCGTACTGATGATGTCTCCACAGGGGCGTCTTATATCAATTAAAACAGGGGGGAAAAAAAGCTTGACTCTGAGAGTGACAAACTGTTGTCAAATGGTGTGCAAATCATAAATAAAAAGTGGGTTAAGAGGAATAAAAAGTCGCAATGCTCTAATTAAACATGTAGGTGAACACAAGCATGCAAGTCTGGATATCACATGATGGGGAAACAATAGAGAGAGAGAGAGAGAGAGAGAGAGAGAGAGAGAAGACTCTGTTATGCCAAACTGGATCAAAGCCTTCTTTAAAATCAATAATTTTGCCACTCTTTTTTTGGTGAACATATTTCAGGATAAGTGTATGCAGAGTGTAAACGCTGTCTGTTGTTCTCTGTTTGGACAGAAATCCAAAGTCATGCATTCTTGGAGGAAGTTTACAGATCTGGTATTTATAGTGCATCAGGTTAGTTTCCTGATGTCGCTTCTCACTGTAATGTCCCTGTAATTATTCGGCTTGTACTTGTCCCCTTGTTTAAAAATTGGGGTTTCAAAATTTTCCTTCCAATTCTCAGGAAAGTGTCCTGCTTTTAAGTTGAATAATAAGAATTTGAGAATGGAATCTGTCAGGGTGGTGCGGTATGTCTTTGTTGTTGTATTTTGTTTATTTGTTTAGAAACATATTGAAAGAGACAGAAAGAGAGAGAGAGAGAGGGGGAAAGAGAGAGAGGCAGACAGACAGAGACAGATTAAGAAACAGACAGAGACTGGAAGACAGACAGGACAGAGAGAGAGACAGACAGAGAGAGACAGAGACAGACAGGACAGAGAGAGAGAGACAGAGAAAGAGAGACAGACAGGACAGAGAGAGACAGATAGGACAGAGAGAGACAGACAGTGGCATGAAGACAGACAGGACAGAGAGAGACAGAGAAAGAAAGACGAACAGAGAGAGACAGAGACAGGAAGACAGACAGGACAGAGAGAGAAAAAGACAGAGAGAGATAGGCAGAGAAAGAGGACAGAGAGAGACAGATACACAGATCAAGAGAGACAGGAAGACAGACAAGACAGACAGAGACTGGGACAGAGTGAGGGAGACAGATAGACAGACAAGACAGAGAGAGACAAAGATAGAGTGAGGGAGACAAAGGGACAGACAGGAGAGAGAGAGAGAGAGAGAGAGAGAGAGAGAGTTTTTGAGTAGGATGTACTGGTGTGTGTTTGAGCCCATACTTGAGGAAGCAGTTATAGTTTTCAGTAGAAAATCATTTGCTAAAATTGATGTCACTGTGTGACCTAAAGTGTTCTATTACCCGTGTCTCATGTTGCTTACTGCAGGGCTACACAGTTAGATCAGAGTAAGGCCCAGACTACAAAAACATGACCAGGGCCAAAGATGTTTGTTCCTGAAAATAAATCTTTTAACATTCCTATTTCCTTATTTACTGCTCTAACGGCTTATTTTTTTCTGACTGACTATATGAGACTGAACTTTATTCTGAAGCATGAGAGCGCTCTATGAATGCCATGAGATAAAATCATTTCCATTTTCAAATGTCAGCTTGCATCCTTACATACAGTTCCTTATCTTACACATCAGACCACATCTGTTTACACATCTGCATCAGTGAGGAGAAACTCCATTTTCTTATTCAACAACAGCACTGCTCAGATGTTGGTAGATCATCAGCGGTGACTTCGTTATTATCTGAGGAAAATTAGCCATATTAATCTTTTGCTTCGCTGTCAAGTAACTTAAATAATGACGCTGGAATCGCTGGCCAAAGCTGATAATACGTTTTCATCCTCTACCTGCCAGTCTCTCACTGCAAATGAATGAAGGATGAGCAATTTGTCTGTACAAAAAGCCTATTTTAAAATTTAATCAGCTGGTAAAAGCCAATCGAAGATCCAGTAAAAATGTACTTGAGCGCTTGATCTAGCCTGTAGGCTGCTAATTAAATCCTGTTTATAAACTCTGAGACACTCTGGAAATGTTTCTGAGTAGATGTCTAGTGCTCACAACTAGCTTCATGATTACACTCGATCATAAAGCTAGTTTTCTTTTAAGCACAAAGCTTGTATTAGCTCACTGGTTATTAGTTGAATGAAACTAATGTAATAGATAGCAACTAAATCACTACTGCAATATTTTTAGGTGGCTAAACATATATGAGCTAATCTGAAAGGATATCCTCATGTTATGCAGCTAGTTAACAATAGCAGTAGAGAATTGCAAAAGATTTATAAAACATTTCTGATTATTGAGGCTCATGTTATCTAGCCAGAAACCTAGCATTAGCCGTGACATTTATAAACATTTTTTTAAAAAAATACAGCTTATTTTAGCTAGCTAGCAAGCCATCATGAGTAGTGATGTTTATAAACCTTTCTTAAATACACCTTACTGTAGCTAGCTAGCAAGCTACCATGAGTAGTGACATCTCTAAGAAGAAAGCATTTCTAAAAACACCTTAGCTAGCTAGCAAGCTGGCATTAATAGTGACGCTTCTAAACATTTCTAAATATAGCTCGTGTTAGTTACCTAGTAAGCTAGCATCGGTAGTGGCATTTATAAACATTTCTAAATACCGATTATGTTAGCTAGCTAGTTAACAAGTTAAAGAAATATTGTATTTAGTAAACATAGCTCAGGTTATTTAGCTGCTTTCTTTTATATTATCTTATTTATAGGCTAATACAATAGAAACTATATACTACAGTTGGTGCTTTCATTTCATTTATTTCTGATAAATAAATGCATTTAAATATTCCTCTTTGTTAAAAATAGATTTGGTCAGTCAGATTTAAGAGCTCATAATACATAGAAATTACACTTGCTGTCCACTTTATTAGGAACACCCGTACACCTGCATTTTTATGCAGTTATTCAATCAGCCAGTCATGTAGCAGTAGTGCACAGCACAACAGCACACAGATTCAGATCAAGAGCTTCAGTTAATGTTCACATCAAACATCAGAATGGGAAAAAGGGTGATCTCACTGACTTTAAACCGTGCCATGGAGGTTTGTACCAGATGGGCTGGGTGGAGTTTTTCAGAAACAGCTGATCTCCTGGGAATTTCACACACAACCGTATCTAGTCACTGAGATCACATTTTCCCTGTTCTGATGTTTGATGTGAACATTAACTGAAACTCCTGATCCGAATCCGCACCACTCTGCTGCCGCGTGATTGGCTGACTGGATAACGTGTACAAGTGTTCCTAATAAAGTGAACAGTGAGGGTAGATATAAAAAATATTGTTTCGCATCAAAATTGCTTTTAGGAAAATTCATTTAGACAAGTTTTCTAGACTGAATTATGTAGAGTTGTAGTATTAAAGTAATATGATAAAATCTGTGCAGTAGAATAGTGTCGAGTCCTCGGTCCTGGGGTTGATCCTCACCTCCGGTGAGTGTGTAGGGTCTGATTTTATTCAGGGCTTTGAAAATACACCATGGATGTACAAAACAAATTGTATTAATGTAACTCAATTTAACATTTATATCAAGTAGATTCAACATACTTTTATTCAGTGCAAGCTGTGTGAGTCCAGCTCACAGGGTGGGGGTGTGATAGTTTAGTGGTCATGGTGTTGGACTACTGATCAGAGGTTGTTAGCCTGAACCCCAGGCCCACCAAGCTGCCACTGCTGAGCCATTGAGCAAGGCCCTTAACCCTCAATTGTAGAGAATGAGATAAAATGTAAGTTGCTCTGAATAAGGGTGTTTGACAAATGCTGTAAGTTTATGTATCTTGGTTTACTAGTATCTATTTTTTGTGGATCTGTGTGTTTGTGTTATTCTGAGTGATTTTAAACATTTATCAAAAGTCAAAATAATGATTTTTGTGTGTCTGTTTAAGACATTCTGAAGAGCCACTGTCGTTTCTATATATGGACTCAAATACATGTTGGTTATGAAGTGTAGGCATGGCTTTTTTGAGAGAGAGAGAGAGAGAGAGAGAGAGAGTGTAATCGTTTAGACAGCCCTTCTCATCTGTACCTCTGGCTGCTGTATTGATCTCCTCGGCGGTCTGATATTAGAGCGCTAATTCACTTTTTTCACAGTGGATGTTGTGGATTCGCCCCATTTATTACCCAGACGGAGGAAACCACTAAAACCAGTCATCTGGGGTTGGGTGGGGGTGTGGTGGGGTGCTTGCTAACACCTGCCTGTCCTCCTCTTTGGCTAACAGATAAAGCTACGACATTTAAACCTGGAACCTCAGGTGGCCTTACATTTACTGAATTTACCCAGCTGCAGTCTTGAGGGTTATACTTGCTATAAACAGACTGAAAGCCTTGAATCTCAGTGGTGGTGTTAGATTAAATAAGAAGACGATGAGGTCAAGGTGTTCTCTGCAGCCATTATGGACATTCAGCTACTCCAAAAGCACATGGAGGAAAAACTGGCTCCCTGCCTCACGGTTTTATTTCCTGGCATTTTTTACAGACTGAAGTGAATTCATTCCTCATATCCTGCATCTTCTGACACAACGATGTGACAAAGTAAGGACCGAGGCCACCCATATCTGCAGAAATGCTATGAAATGAAGTCAAATCCATGCAGCACATTTGTCTTCTTCTGTGTTCCAGGTAAAAGGAACAAGAAAAACTTTAATCAACACTGATTTCATTTCTTCATTTCATGTAAATGTAATTAAAAATGTTGACCTTTAGGGAAATGCAAACATAAACACAGCCAAAGGTGGATTATTATTATTACAGAGAAAGAAGCCTCAGTATTAACAAACCCTCGTGAAAACTAGTTTTAATCAGGTTTAATTGAGGAAAAGAGCTAAAGAGAGAAGCGCCAACGAAGCGGAAATAATTCCGAGAGTTGAATTTAGTTCAGTTGAGAGGGAATCACATGGCGTTTGTGAATAACGTGGGCGAGGCGGTGGCACGCTCTATGTAGAACAAGCTCTCGCTTTTATATTTCTATTACCAACAGCCAATGCAGGATCAAAAAACAAAAGGCACGGAGAGAAGATCAAAGCCCAAAGAGACAAAAAGCAGACGAGTGAATGATGCACAGAGGAAAACAGGACAAATATAAAATAGCAGCAAACTTTTCATCTGCATGACATTCGGCCATTGTGTGAGATTAAGACCTGAGAGAATGAGGGTCAGGAAACAGTGTGTGTGTGTGTGTGTGTTTGTGTGTGTGTGTGTGTGAGGGGGCAAGTAAGAACATGGAAAGAGGAAAAAGACAGACAGAAGAAGGAGGAGAATGATATAAGGGAAAAGGGATACAGACAAGCATGAATGTATAGTCTTAGCCCCAGATTTACTTCTACATACTACTCTGTGTTTATTTATTTATTTACTTACTTAATTTATATTTTTATGATTATCAGTGTTGCTGCTGTACCCAATTCAACAAAAATAATCTAGTTTGAGACATTTGTTAACTGTAATTACTTTGGAGCTTATTATAATATTGTAATATTAACGATTTTCAATATTAAAGGGCTGTTCAGTTCTCACATCATATACTCTGACCATCAAGGCTGATTTTGTTTATTTGAAAAAAATCTGGTTACTAGCAAGACTGATAACTAACTAACCACACACATGGACATGATAGTTACAAGAGACGAACATACTCGTAATGATGAAGGCTTGAATATATGATGTCAGCCACTGAGCTCATGCTCCCCTGGTGTACTGACGATATCTTGGTTATTAATGAAGAAAAGAAAGGACGCGGATCTTAGATCGGATGAAATTAGATTTCAGAGAACACTTTGGCACCTTATTGCACCGAGGCTGCCGAACACACACGAATAATTAAATTCCACGCTTCCATTAACAGACCCTCCGCTCCTCCCTAACAGTCCATATGGTTAAACGAGGCAGTGAGCATTGCTAAGACACACTCCATATGCAGTCAGTGTTCTAGCACTAAGGCTTTTGCTACGAAGTCTAATAGTTTCATGACAGCTGCTGGGGAAAGTAATAATAAAGTCACAAAGGCTGAATTCGGCTTCAGTGAAATCAAGTATTTTTTTTTCCCTAAAACTGTGTTGTTCTTTTTTTCTCCCCCAAGAGCTATTTATTGTCCATCAAGATCTATAAAACAGTAGTGTGGGGTAAAGCTGGCTGTGGATTCAAATGAGCAGGATCTCGTCACACTCCATCCAGCTGTGCATGTCAGTAACGTTAGCTTTCTTGTTAGCTATCATCTGGCTGCAGCACACATCTTTATACTGTATTATAAACTGGCAAATTCATTATGCATCCCAAGGATGGAGGTATATACTGTACAGTAATGATGTATTGAAGAACAACATGCAGCCTTGTGTGGATTTTTGTGGGTGGGATTTTTTTTTTACTTTTCTAATTTTTCCTACTTTGTTAGTTGTCACATTAGCTAATGTAGATAGAAGCCATATTATTACATAAGCAGTGCCCTGAATGCACTCTTGAAAATTTTCTCATCATTTCTGGCATTTGGCAGATGCCCTTACCCAGAGTGACTCAAATTTTATTTCATTTTATACAACTGAGCAAATGAGGGTTAAGGGCCTTGCTCAGGGGCCCAGCAGTGGCAGCTTGGTGGACGTGAGATTTGAACTCACAACCGCTCTCATCCAACATCAGCACCTGGTAGCTCCACCTCTTTTCTGCTACATAAGTAAAGCTGTGAGTGTTGAGTGCATCCAAGTGTCTAAAATTCCATTTTTTTAGTTGAACTTTTTGGATATTTTAGTGTGAACACACTACTCTAGTATGAAAAGTAAGTACCTAATAAGAAGCATATGCAATTAGCTGCAAACTAAAGCATGCTAGCTGATGCTGAAGAAAATGCAGCGTTCATTGTGTGCTGGAACTGCAACACAATAAAAAAATAACTGAAATATACAACTTTTTGTCCTTTACCATATCCAGAACCATTTTTTCTGCCAAGAACAAAACTCTACCTTCTGTAATTTTAACGGACAAATTCAGCCTGGCTAGTAACCAGCTAGTAGTAGCCCTTAATGTCAAACCCTACATCACTAGTCATTTACTCTGCTTTGGTTTGCTTGTAGTTTGGAAACCTGAGGCGTCAGCACTGGCCATGAGTGAGAGTAATGTCTCTTCTGGGTCTGCTATAGCAATCTGGGGCTAGAAAGCAAATAATTGGGCCAGTATACCAAGTGAAGGAATCCACATAGACAAATAAGAAAAGCACTACACACTGGAGATTCATGTAGTGCACAGCTTTTATTTCTGACTCGGGTTAAATAAGTGTCTAGTGGCTATTATTTCTTCCAGGCCGTTCTGGTGCTGAGCTATAAACGAATTCAAACAGAGAAGCGAAATACAGTTTAAAACCTTTGTATCATCCTAAAAAGAACCTTGAAGGGTTCTATCAGGTGTTCTATATAGAATTCAAATCAATTTTATTTGTTTAGTATTGTCACAAAGCAGCTTTAAAGGAATATAAAAATTCTGAATATAAATTTTATGGTTAAATTTTAAATTTCTATTTATCCCTAATGAGCAAGCCAGAGGCAACAGTGGCAAGGCAAAACTCCCTGAGACGATATTTTTAACTGTTTAATTAAAAGAACCCTGTATAGAACCTTTTATGGGTTCATTTATTCATAATTAATTGAGTAATTTCTTGTTATAATAAGTAATAAAACTTTTAATTTAAATTTTTAATAAAAATCTGACTGCAAAAATTATTATTAAAATGCAATTTTACAATTCTAAAAATATTTTACAAAAACAAAAAAATTCTACAATTACAAAATATAGCAAAAGAAAAGTTTAGTTGAAAGAACTCTTTGTGCCAGCAGGGTTTATTGTCACTATAGAACCTTTTCGGCATAAAGAGTTCATTAGAGATAAGTATATAGAACCTCTTCTAAAATTTCACAAGTTTAAATTCGGTCAAATCTTTCTCACATGGCTGCTGGAGCCTGAATATGTGAAGTCATCTTGACATCAGATGCAGTTGTTGAAGCCTGAGAACTGAAGGGTGTTGATTAAAGCTGTGCACTTCCTCTTTCTATCTCACCCTGCTGCTGTGTAAAGCATGAAATAAAACTGCAGCTCGGCTCGACTTCGTATCAGAAATTTTCAATAACGTAAAACCAATAGTGGTGGGTGGCATAGCAGTAGAAATGAAACACTTGTAGAGTATGGGCTGTTTTTAAAATACTTTTTGACTGGGTAATAACAACGGCAACTCATGAGTTTGTCCGTAAAATGTTATCTACGTAAAATTCAACACTTTGATTTCAATTAAACTGAATAGAATTTATAGCCATATTTTACAAATATTAAAAAACTCAAGTTTCTGTTGACTGGAAAACTGATAAGGCTAAAAAGTTGTAGCTAGCATCATTTGAAAATAGAATATGCCATGCTAGTTAGCTAATTTAGTACATTCACATAGACTATGAAAGCATTATTATGCTATTCATCCAAAATTTCTAATGTAGCACATTGTCTTTGTGTCTGTGACAAAATGAAGACAAGAAGTAGGTACATGTTTTGTTATTGAGATCAACGAGTCTCATTTAAAAGATGGTCAAGTGTGTTGATATTTTCTTTTCAATATGTTTAGCTGCTAGGTGTGTTATGTGAGCAGGAGAGTCAGTGTTGTGTTGCCAGACATCTGCATGCTCCTGATTGTTAAAAGATTGTTTATTATCCATATGTGTAGTGCAGCAGGTAGTGAGTCTGAACTAGTACTATAGTTACAGCATGTGGCAATGCAAGGCCAGATATAGTCAGGCCAGTCAATGCAAGGACAGGCAAGACCAAGCAAGGTAATGGAAGGCATGGCAAGGCAAGGCAAGGCAAGGAAAGGCAAGGCAAGGCTAGGCTAGGCCAGGCAAGGCTAGACTAGACTGGTCCAGGCCAGGCCAGGCCAGACAAGGCAAGGCAAGGCAAGGCCAGGCAAGGCTAGGCTAGGCTAGGCCAGGCCAGGCCAGGCCAGGCCAGGCTAGACTAGACTAGTCCAGGCCAGGCCAGGTCAGGTCAGGTCAGGCAAGACAACTTGAACATGAAAACCAAAGCTGTATAGTCTAAACAGAGAAAAATAGGGTGACAAATGAGACCATACAAAACAAATGAACATAATCAAAGGAGAAAATGGCACAAAGAACAGCAGAAGTTCAGAAGTGTGGTGGCTGTGACACTGCGCAACTGCTAATAATAGACTAACAGCCCTGACAGTATATTTGGGCATCTGCACTATTGATTCATCCAACCCTTGCTGCTGTGATCTAATATTACTGTACAAAAATGATCATTTTGAAAATATCACCCACTCTAGCAGTGATGAATCAAAAGAAGAGGATTATGATTTACGACATCCTGAATGAGTAGTGCTTTACAGATTTGGGCCATCACGCTAGCAAAGACAGCGAGGGCAGGAGCGCATGCTAATGCCAGGGGAGAAACAAACCCTATAAATGAAAATGTCTTGGCAGTAGTTCAATTACTTCTACATCTTCATATTTTCCCGCTGACACTGTAGAAAGAGTGTAATATAAACTTGCCCAGAGCTTTTATCTTCTCCTCTATTAAAAGAACAGGTGCGGGAAAGATTAATGGCGGGACGGTATGTGTGGAAATCATTTACAGATGCCAGCACATTTCATTTTACACTTCGGAAATTAAACTGAAACACCGAAACCCATCTACGGATGCATCCAACAAATCTGCCTGGAAGACGCAATGGTCTACGGAAGAGAAGATATGTCCTTCTTCCAGGACTAATGCAGATGTGCGCTACAGCCACAGGGTAGCTAACAAGAAAGCATTAATGTAACTCATGCACACAGCTGGGACAGTTTGGGGCGGATGTATTAAGTAGTGATAATGTGCTGGTGGGATGCATGCATGGTGACGATATTAAAGCTCTCAGAGCAGCTGGCAGGACAATGGGATATTGAACTAAAGAGCGGGTCATGAGGTCAAAGCAGGTCAGCGGTCTGATCAGCCAGTCTATTAAACACATGGAGAAATCAAACAAAGCAGACGGGCGAGGCAGCAGAAATAAGGAAGGGGGGCTAATCTAGAAACGATGGGGCAAATTAGATTGAAACCGTGGATCAGGATGAAAGGGTTAGCTGTGGGACCGACTTGTGCCAAGGACGTGATCCAATACTCCCCCCCCCAAATCCTGTTTTTTCAGCTCTCTGTAGCTCCAAGTACTTGGAAAAGGAAAAAAGTGGGTCAAGCGGTAGAGGTTTCCTCTCTGGAGGAGATCTGTTCCCATTCTTCTACATCTCATGCCATGTATCATTAATGCTTTAAAATGTAACAAGTATAAATCAAATAACTCATAATATAAATATACAGAGATCTGTAATGTATAGGGACCTGCTTGGATATAAGACCAAAGCTGTGTCCAAATATCTCTACTATCCTACTATACAGTAGGCAAAAAGACAGTATGAGTAGAGGTCCAGATTGTCAGTGTCCATAAAACAGTAGGTGAGAAATATGATCTCAGATGATCTACTGCTTCCACTGAGATTCTCCCATAACGCTAAGTGCTATAAGTATTAAATGTTTTTTTCTGGTACTTAAATTGTACTTGATTAACAACAGCTGAGTAAACTGTTATTGTGCTGAGAGTTAAAACAAGAAAAAAATAGTTGTGGTTTTAAAACAAATTGCAGTTCATCTGAGGATGTAGGTCACATGGCATTGCCAACATGGCGGATGTAGTATATCCATATTGTATTCATAATATCATATATGCTTATCAGTACGTACTGTATTAACGGCCAAGCAGTAGGTATTGAGTCAAATACAGTAGGCACTGAATCAAATACACTACACACTGAATCAAATAACGCAGATATTGAACCAAATGCAGTAGGTACTGAATTAAATACACTTTGCACTGAATCACATGCAGTATTCACTGAATTGAATGCAGTATGCACTGAATCGAATGTAGTATCTACTGTCTCAAACACACCAGGCAACTGAATCGAACACACTGAATCGAATACACTTTGCACTGACTCGTATGCAGTGGGTACTGAATCAAATGCAATATGACCTGAATCAAATACACTTTGAATGCAGTAGGTACTGAATCAAATGCAGTATGTGCTGAATCGAATGTAGTAGGTGCTGAATCGAACACAGTATGCCCTGAATCAAATACAGCAGGCACTGAATCAAATATAGTAGGTACTGAATCAAATACAGAAGGCACTGAATCAACTGTAGTAGGTACTGACTCGAATATACCAGGAACTGAATCAAATGCAGTAGGCACTGAATCGAATACACTTTGCACTGATTCGAATGCAGTGGGTACTGAATCAATGCATGAATGAGTGAGTGAATGAGATAATATTCTTGAGTAGATAATTATTGCTTTGTGTTTTTGAATGATTGTAGTAGTGTTTATTTTATTATCATGTTTCATTTTTTGAAAACAAGGTTGTTGGTGGGTCAAAATCTATGTACACACACACACACACACACACACACAGCAAACAGGATTAATGATTACAGATGTTGATGCTTCCTGCCTGTTTTCTGACCCGGGATTTGGATTACGCCTGTGGTGAGAATTTTTTTTTAAATTAAATAAATAAATAAATAAATAAAAGACCACCATAGAATCGTCTCTGGCTTATGTTTTACAATCTACCCTCTGACACCATATGACTGCCAATCTGGCGGTCTCATCCACCTGGCATTATAACCCACTGGCACCAAACACTGCGGATCAGAACCAAAAAGATGTTTTCTGACACCCTAGTGAAGGTTATCTGCATTTTCTTCCTCCTATATTCAGAATCTCAGCTACTAAGAGGTGCATATGAAAGCAACAATATTATAGTCCATGACCTCTGGATGCTTCATCCACTCATATTTATTCCGTTAAAGCTTATATTTCCCTTCACCTAACCCATAATCCTTTAGTTCGCATGTTCTGACACACAGCTTGAACCCTACCTTGTGCACTGCATGTTAAGTGCTCACTCTGATCCACTAGATATTTTCACAGCATATGAGTAATGCAATGCAATCCAAATAATGTCTCCTTCACTATATATATATATATATATATATATATATATAGGCTCATATCTCATATATATAATGAGCCATTAGCAAAGCTTAATCATTAATTCCTACCCTGCAGCCACATGTTTATGGAGTATGCAAATAAAGCCCCTATTAAACACACTCAAATGGATTTTCAGACAATAAAGAAAACAATGAAAGGGAAAAAAAAAACAATTAACAATTTACAAATTGCATCAACAAAAGGCAAAACTGTAATAACCATTTCCATGCTATCATATTACAAGAAAGAAGTTGTTTACAAGGTTATTGCCGTCGCCGGCGTTCGAAAGTAAAAGCTGAAGTCTCCGGAGAGAGCGACGTGCCTCTTATCGCAAACCAAAGTACCAGCATCGAGTCTCATTATCGGTTTCATTTCATAGCCACAGCTCACACACACCGCAGCCTGCCACACTTACATGATATTGATTTATGCTTCTTGCTCACACAGGGACTGTGTGTGTGTGCGTGTGTGGAAGGGAGTGAGAGAAGGAGAACAGATAACAGGTTTGTCACTCCTAGCAGGATGACTGCTCTGAACTTGGAATGTTATGGTTATTAATACAAAACCAAGACTGAAGCACAGCAGGAGCGAGGTCAAACTCATTCCAGATGAAAAAGTTTGGTAAGTTAAAAAAATGACCTAATTATGACTACTGTATGTTTGTTTTATACACACACACACACACACACACACACACAACCAATCTGCTCACCAATCATCCTCACCATAGGTCTAAAGTATAGTCTGAAACTGCTGATAAAGATGATTGATACAGTGAATCAGTGTCAGTGTGTAAACAGCTACAGAGGTCACTGAGTGTATTTGTATATTTATTCTTCTTATTAGTGATGATTGTGAGAGTATTGTGTACTCAGTCTTGTGCTGCTCTTGTGTTAGGAGCAAGTCCCTCTTCTCTTCTCTTCTCTTCTCTTCTCTTCTCTTCTCTTCTCTTCTCTTCTTTACTCCTTTCTCTTCTTTTTCTTTTCTTTTCTTTACCATTCTTTTCTATTTTCTCTTCTCTTCTCTGCTTTACTCCTTTCTCTTCTTTTTCTTTTCTTTTCTTTTCTTTACCATTCTTTTCTATTTTCTCTTCTCTTCTCTTCTCTTCTCTTCTCTTCTCTTCCTTTTTTTCATACACTTCTTTACTCTTTTCTCTTCTTTTCACAGTTTTCAACTTCTCATTAACACCACCTGTTGAATATGGAGTAAAGTTTTCACTATCTTTAAGGTACTGTGATAAAGGGTAATGATAATAAGTTCAGCTCTGGGATTGAATTTGATCCATTCCTTTCAAGATGCAAGTGCAGACCTTTATGTCATAGGATGCAAAGGAAACTGGGAGAATAAACCAAAACAGCATAGCATAGAGTAGGCTATTGAAGGAAAAAACTAACAAAGCGATGTATCGGGGAAGTAGTAAAGAAGAATTTAATTTCATTCAGCAAGAAACTGCATGTGAGGAGAATTTTCCAACAAGATGACGACCGCAAACATACAGCCAGAATAACTCCAGAAAGCCTCATATCTCCTGACCTGGATCCCATCAAAACGTTATGGAGGATTTTGAAATCGAGAAGCCAGCAGAGGGATCCTGATCATCTTGGGGGAATTGTAGCTGATTTGCCAGGAGAAACGAGCCAAACCTGTACCATAATGTTGCAAAAAGCTAATTACTTCTTATTAGAGATGTCTCCAAGTTGTAACTGCCAACAACCACTTTGTAAACAAGTACCAAGGTTGTTAATATGTGGTTTGAAAACATTTTTTCCTAATCATTTTTCATTTTTCAAATATATCGGTGTGAAGGCTTAGGAGCTCATACTTATTATTTGAGTACAAATTCCAGACTGTAGAGAAGAAATGGATATTTGCACTGAAATCATATTAAATATCCCCCCCCCCAAAAAAAAAGATAAAATAAAATAAAGAAGTCTGAGAAAGTTTATTGCCTCCTTACTTTTTTCAGAAAGGGTCATGTCACTGGATTTTATTCAGTTTTATATGAATATTTTAAAAAAGAGATTAAAAAAAAAGTTAGAAATCCTGAGCTTAACCTTAACTTTTTTTTTTTCTTTTATTCGAAGCGAGTTGTGCAAATTTTTACAGAAGCGATACAGAAGTGTGACATTACGCTCATTTTAGAAAATCAAACGGTATGTCAATCCATTCCAATTTAATAAAGTGTCATTTATTTATAGAATGATTTTAACAATGGACATTTTCACAAAGCAGCTTTGCAGAAATTTGAAATTGGAGATTTGATTAAGCCGAAGGCGACAGTGGAGAGGAAAATCTCCCCGAAGCGACATGAGGATGAAACCTTAAGAGGAACCCATCCTCGTCTGGGTGACACCGGATAGTGAGATTCTGAATATTTTGTCTTGTATAACTCTAAGCCACTGCATATAGTCAAAACTGTGCTCACTGTATGAACAGCAACTTCAAATCTACCGTATGAAGTTATTAACTGTAAAGAAATTGCTTTAAATATTGTTAATTGTAGTAACATTTGTAACCTGCAGCATGCAAAGGCTCGATGTCATGCATATAAACCAAACCAATGCAGAAAGTGTGGACATGTGGTACATATCCAATATTGATGATGCATGCTGAATTATTTAGATTTCAATTATCTCCTTTGATAAGGAATAACATCAGTCAGGAGCGGGTCATTCTCAATTCTCGAGTAAAGAAGCGACTGATTCTGAGAGATACAAAAAAATCGAATAAACAAAATGATGCAAGTTTCATTTCGAGTCAAAGTGTGATGATGAAATTTACAGTCGACTCGAATAGCTCACCTGTGTGCAGGAAGCGTTCTCGTTTTTTGCACCTGAAACACAATAAGCCGTAGCTTTAGCGTGTCCGCAGCGACCGTTCGGCCCAACACGCCTCCAACGTGATTTATGTGCCGTTTTATAATTGACCTTTGGCTGCATTTTAATTTGACTAATGCCACCAATTATTCTCCTGATGTAATGAAGTTGTTTGTGCCTGAAATAAATAACTCCGGGGGAAAAAAAAAGCCAGTTCGAGCCTGCTATTGTAATTTGTTAAGCCGTATTAATCAGAATGGACCATATTCAATCGAGGTAAAAGCTTTCTCCATCACTGTTTGGTCTCGAGCCCAATTTATGAGTGCTGCTGGAGGAAGAGGATGGATGAACAGATGGCTGTGTACCAGCAAGGACCTCTGCGAGCAAAACGCAGCACTTTACCTTGAGAAAAAATACACACACCGTGACCAATTACAGCAGGAAGCCCTTCATCGCCTCCGCCATGCAGCGAGCATATTTCCTTAAAGCAGCTAGTCAAAAACACAGACAGAGTTTATAAATTAGAGCCATGCTGGAAATAAATGGATGACCATGTGTGTGTGTGTGTGTGTGTGTGTGTGTGTGTGTGTGCGCGCACATGTTTGTGTGTGTTCGTGTGTCCAGGTGGGCTTTAAATAGACAGAGACACACACATGGACACAGCTCATTAATCAGAAAATGGAAGGCTAACGACATCTGTTTCTCTGACCATGCCTACTTCATACTGGCTAAAGATGTGTTATGACATCACTACAGCAAACACCAATAAATTCTACACATAACGAACAGCCTTTACCCTTCAGACCTTAAACCTATGGTTTTCATCTTCTCTCTGTGCTTTGGGGTTTGCTCTGGGTTCCCTGGTTTCCTCTCCAAGTCCTAAGACATGCAGTGTGGCATGAATGGCATCTCTCAGTTGTCTGTAGTGTGTGTATAAGTGTGTTTGTGCCCTGCTTGTGTCCAGCAGGATAGACTCCAGGTTCCCTGTGATCATGTGTAGGATAAATGCTGCAGAAAATGGATACATGGATGGATGGATGGATGGAGTGATGGATGGATGGATGGATAGATGGATGGATTAATGAATTTAGTGTTAAACCAATTGAACTAATGTTCCTATCAAGATATGCTAGCTTCCAGTTAGCATCATGCATATATAAATCATCACACATTCACGTCATAAGACACCACAGCACTACCATTTACACATAAACGGTTTCATCAGAAAGCAGAATTAGTCTGTATTAATTAAATATATGAAAGTGTTGAAGTTTAAACTCCACTACAGGGCAGAGCGACAACAAACCACATAGTAAAGGAGAAGGCGATTTGAATTCAAGATGGCTGCTACTGTTTTTACAGGATATTGTAATACTCTTTTGTTCAAAAAGCAATAAACAATTCTATTTCTGATTTAAACAACTCCACACTGTTTAAAAAGGAAGTGTGTGATTTCTTTTAATGCTGAACTTTGCTTGGCTTTCCTTGCCTGTTAGCCACATTAGCCTCACTCTAGCTCAAAACACCAGACATGTTTTGTCTAAACACATTTCGGGGGGGGGGTTATTTTTTCACCATTGAAGCATAAAAAAGCCCTGTTCATTAATGACCACAACTCACAGCTCCAGCTCCAGGTCCATTTAGCAAGTGCTGCTCATTTCACATTGGTCATTATTATTCTCTGTCACGGCTCTGAGGCTTAGTTTTATCATTTACTCTCCAAATAGGGTGTGTGGATGAAGATAGTCACCCTTACGCAGCCCTGACTTCACGTTCATTATAACAAATAAATTATTTCGAATGGAAAATAAACTGATGGTTGGTTCTCAGTTCAAAAATGAATACTTTAATTATTTATCAGAAGCGTAACCAGGACCTGAATTTAATTCACGCTGTTTTTGTGAGCCACGTTCATTTTTTGATGAAGTGTTATGTTAAGGGAACAGCTGCTCCCTCCACAAAAAAAGGCATTTCATGCTCATCAAGCTTGTGTGTTTGCACACAGAGTCATATGTGACAAATCTAATAAAATGGGCCTGAACTCCTCGCTGCTCCCCCCCTTCGCACAATGAGATGCCAATAATGGAGACCTTTAGAGAGGAGTGGTGAAATAGCTCGACCGTCATTGTAATAACACCAGTGACCTGCTCGTAATTGGGAAATGAGTAAGTCGGGTGCCTGGGGTGGGTTGGGGGGAGTAGGTGGGTATGGGAAAGTGTGTGAGTGTGGGTATATGTGTGTGTGGAGGAAGGGGTAGGGGGTAGGTTTTAATGGTGTGGCACGCCTGAGGCAAGAATAGTCTCCATCTTCTCCAATCACCTCACGAGGAGCAGGTGCAGAATGGGAGAAAGAAGACTTCCCCCATCGACATAAGGTCCCCCCCTTACACACACACACACACACCATTCCCAAACCTATGATGGGCCAAGTGAAACGGCTCCAGCATGAGCAGATGAAGAAAGCCCGTTTGGATCAGGACAGACAGAGGGAGGGAGCAGGGGAGGTCGGAGCTCCTGTGATGGTGGATGCAGCCCAGCCTGCTGGGACCATTTGCGCCCCAGACAAAAGTGACAGAGGCCGAGCACATCAAGCAGGCCCAACCGGCCGGAAATAACACAAAGACAAACAATTTGGGTTGGCTCTGCCTGAGAGGCACTGACCGCCCAATACACACACACACACACAAACCCACACACACGCTTTTAATGGAATCATAGCCTCACACAAAGAGACAGACAGAGAGCGAGAGAGAGAGAGAGAGGGAGAGAGAGGGAGAGAAAGAGAGAGAGGGGCTCAAGCGAGACGTCTCCGCTTCATCTGCTTTATGAAGGCTCTACAGAAAACAACGTCATATAAAACATCACTGCATGCAGAGCAAAATAAACGAATAAAAAGAGGGACGTCGTGTTCTGACGATTCAAAAGCCTCCGCTCTCAAATGGATGTTTCAAGCGGATAGCTTTACTAGCAATTAAATATTTTGTAAAATGCTTTTTAAAAACTTTTTTGTATGTACACATATCTACTCTGGTGCTAAAAAGGAACGAAAATAATAATGAAAATGAAACATTTGCATGGATTTGAAACCATTTCTAAAAGGAAATGGAATAAGCCTTATGTTAGTGGTTTGTGTTCATTTTAATTTTGCCATATTTACATGGTTTGGTCCTCATTATTCAATTCAATGTAAACATACCTATACAGTGTAAGCTGTGTACAGAAACTGGCCCCAGATTAAATTATATATTGCATATTAGCCCATTATGACATAAGACAGAGGACATTAGTTGAGAAGAATACACATAGTAAAAGAAGCATTATTATTATATAATTTTATACAGGTAGCTGCTGACTTCTTGAATCTATTGGTTTTCATTTATTTTCTATAACAGCAGTTCTAACAGTACTGCCGCAAGATAAATCACAGGTTTATATTAATGCTCTCGCTCGAATGTGATATCGTATCTATCGTGACGATTTCCCTTAATGGAAGTAGTCTCAAGTGTTGGCGCTTTCTAACACTGGAAAGTAATCTTTCAGTCTCGTTAATTTCAAGAGCGAGAACAAAGATAACCTGATAGCGATACTTTTTAGTGTTGTGTTGGTTTGTGTCACTGGTCATATTGTTCAAGATACATTCCTATTAATCTCTGGGCAATGCATACCTCTCAAAGTCTCAACACTAAGCCCTGTATCTGAGAAGGGAACTCGCCATAGAAAGGACGTCATTTCATCAAATCTGGTTTATTCTGAGAATACAAAGTACCCGAAACAAACTCTACAGCTGTGTTCCTTCAAGCGACTACAGAGACAAACATAGAGGGAACAAGACACGGAAATAATCACAGAGCTCTAAATAGTCATTTTGAAATGAATCCAGACTCTTTTTCTTTGCACAGGCATGTAGGCTTAGTGATGAACAGCATCCTGAATGTTCGAAAAGAAACATCTGCTATCCCTGTGTGTGTTACCCTGTGTGTGAAAGCGTGTGCATGAGTGTTTAGCTGGAGGTGTGGCGCCCCCTGGTCCGGATCATCAGTCTGGCGTCTTGCTCTGCTTCTTTTAATCATCTCTACACCTCCAAGACTTCTGCAAAGCTGCAAGGAGCCTTTGGTCTAATGTGACAAAAGCCACTTACAAGGAGAGAAATAACATCAGGTAGATCAGCTGCCTTCTCCGAGGGGAAAACGCCATCTTTTCTATCCGGCAGAACTTAAAAGTTCATCGGACTGGATTCTGACATAGCAAGGAGGTCATTTACATTCGGTTAGAATGCCAAATCCGTCACGCCTGTGCTCTGTGCTGCTCCTGTGCTGCTCCTGCTGCCCTCCTGTGCGGCCTGAGCCCTCCAAATCCGGTATGAAATGTCATTATGGCAGGATCAAGACGGAAATGAAAAAAGAATATGAATTTCAGGCGTCACTGTCTGTTCTGCGCTTGTTTATTTTCGCTCCTGTCATCATCGGGCTGCTGAGGGAATGAATAAGGGAAATGGATGACAAAAATCCAGGCAAAAAGTGTCGATCAAAGGATGTTCACACACTTAGAGAGGATGAATAGCAAAAACCTAGCACGTTGTTACTAAATCGGTCGACGCCTGATGCTTAACAACATCAGTCAAAGAAAAAAGGTCAAACGTGTTCCTCATTTTCATTTTAAATGAAGAGAACAGGACAGAATTACAAGCGAAGAAAATAAAGACTGTGTGTGTTAATAGTCCTCTAGCCTCTCATTAGTGTCACTGCTGAGCGGAGGAAGTTGCACCACCCGAGTACCTGCTCAGCGGTGGTCCTACAATCTTCCCTTTCACACTAGTGATGGATGTGGTGGAGGAGACCTGACAAATTGTGCATAGCAACACAGTTACAGTCAGTAACCGCACACCTACACACTTACTGACCTGTTAAAATGGCCATTATGTTCAGAAAGGTTACTAATAAACTGTAGACATGCTGGACAATCTAGGCTTGCAGCTCATCTGAGGATAATCCAGCTAGTTAGACCGAAATAAAAAGAGGGACGACGTGTTCTGACGATTCAAAAGCCTTCGCTCTCAAATGGATGTTTCAAACTGATAGCTTTACTGGCAATTAAACATTTTGTATAACTTTTTGTATGTACAAATATCTACTCTGGTGCTGAAAGGAAGCGTGATGAAAATGTTAATGAAAATGAAACATTTGCATGGATTTGAAACCATTTCTAAAAGGAAATCGAATAAGCCTTACAGCATGTTAGTGGTTTGTGTTCATGTTGATTTTGCGACATTTGCATGGTTTGGTCCTCATCATTCAGTTCAATGTAATCATATGTATACAGTAAAAGCTGTGTACAGTAAACCTTAGCTAGCCTCAGATAAAAAAATATTATTACATATTAGCGCATTAAAACAAGACATAGGATTTTAGGTGAGAAGCATACACATAGTAACAGAAGCATTAGAGATCATTCTACTATTTTATACGGTTTACCTTTGACTTCTTGAATCTATTGGTTTTGATTCATTTTCTATAACAGCAGTTCTAACAGTACTGTAGTTCTGGCTGCAAGACAAATCACAGGTTTATATTAATGCTCTCGCTCGAATGTGATATCGTATCTATCGTGACGATTTCCCTTAATGGAAGGAGTCTCAAGTGTTGGCGCTTTGCAACACTGGAAAGTAATCTTTCAGTCTCGTTAATTTCAAGAGAAAGAGAACCTGATATTCATTTGTACAAGATTCATTCCTGGGCAATGAATTAAAGACTTGATGAACTGTGAACTCCAAAACTGCAGCTCTTATGGGGTGTTCCCGGTCTGCAGTGGTCAGTATCTATCAAAAGTGGTCCAATGGAGGAACAGTGGTGAACCGGAGACAGGGTCATGGGCGGCCAAGGCTCACTGATGCACGTGGGGAGTGAAGGCTGGCCCGTGTGATCCGATCCAACAGACGAGCTACTGTTGCTCAAACTGCTGAAGAAGTTAATGCTGGTTCTGATAGAAAGGTGTCAGAATACACAGTGCATGACGGGTCAGGGCTGTTTTGGCAGCAAAACGGGGACTAACACAATATTAAGCAGGTGGTTATAATGTTAAATTATAAGTTAAAAAATAACCTATGTTACACAGTAGCACAGTATACATATATATATACAGAAAGAGAGAGAGGGAGACAGACAGACACTATATAAACTTCATATCGTTTTAAACCCTACATGTCGTATCTAGTCCACACAAAAAATCTAAGGTTCAAAATTTCTGCTTACCCTCTAAAACCACAAAGAAGAAAAAAACTGTGTTTAAAGATTTCATCCCAACTTTGGCGTAGAAGCATCACAGACATTTTGACAGCTGGTATTTTTGGCAAAACTGAATTTTATTTTACTACAGCATGTAACTATCCAACAACTTGATCCGAGCTTGACGTCCACCTTCCACAGCAAGGTTTCAGACATTGTTATAGAAACTGACTGTTTTTATCACTGCAATTGCCAAGCTGGCTCTTTAGCCAAGGTGATTTTTGTAATAAACCTAAACAAGGTTAAAAAATAAATAAAAATAGTTATACATTGCTTTGACGAATTATTTTTTTATTGTTTCAGTTAAATTTATTTATTTATTATTATTATTATTATTATTATTATTATTATTATTATTATTATTATTTATTAATTTTATTCATTTATTTGCTCTTTCTATTTGCAGGAGCTCAGGTTCCAAGACCACAACACATCTAAGGTTATCAATATATTAATAAACTCTCAACCAATTCAGATATCCTTTAGTATATTCCAGCTACCTAAATGACTTTATCTTCATCCGAAACCAACACCATCAATATTATAATAACGGTATTGAGAGGATCCACGCAAATGTAAACAGTGTGGGTTTTGTGCAAAACGGTTTGACACATAAATGGTTTGCACTCTCATTAACTCTCCTGTGAGTGGGAGTGGACTGTCAGGTATAAAGCTTGCAGGACAAAATAAGAGAGGTAATACGTTTCCAGTACAATTCTATTCCAAGGTTTTTTTTTGTTTTTTTAATGGATATTAAGTCAATTTTACACCAGAAGCGGTGCTACACGCATCACGCCCCAGCTGTTCGGTGACATTTTACACCAGCTACTGCTCTTGCGTGGCGCGTTCAATTCTGGTTCCATTCAGTGGTTTAGAAAATACAGCATGGAAATCTGCACTGACCATCAGTTTAGTATAAACATGTATTGTCATGATGATGGTGATGACATACCGTTGAGATTTTTTACAAAACCGTAGCAGTTTCACTGACAGAACAGTGTTTCCTACAACAGGCTGAAATATAGAGCTGGGATTTTCATAACTCTAAAATACTGTGGAACCTCGGCATGCGAATGCCCTCGCTTATGAGTTTTCTCCTTAAGAATTTAAGGAAGCATTTTCGTCAGTGGAAAGACAGGTAAAACCAACCGAAGCGAGTTTACGGATCAACCCACAATACCAACATTGCCTTGGGCATGCGTTCAACAGCTGGGTGATTTTTTGCACGTTTTTTTTGTTCACAAATTGGCGGCGTTTGTGTTCTGTTCTATTTTTAACCCAAGCTTGGTGGCAAGACTTCCTGTAAGGACCCTAGATAGAGAATGCTTGGCTTGGGTCAGTTCTATATAAGCAGCTGTACAGTTTACATATGCTTCGTATTGGTAATGTTGGGGGTAATATCTGCATTTACGTTATTTCTTATGGGAAATTCGTTTCGCAATACAAATTTTCACCATAAGAACTCACCTCTAGAACCAATTAAATTCGTATGCCGAGGTTCCACTGTATAGAGCTGAGATTTTCCCTCTATAATGTATTTTAAACCTATTCAGTGCCACTGACGGGAGAAACATTTAAGTGGAAAAATAATGCTTGATCATGCTACATTATAGACGTTACTATTCTCCAGGCAATTAATATCCGTTCTAGTCGAATATCCGCTCATTAACTCGTAAGGATATTTAAATATCAAAATTAGACACATCTTTAATAAATGCAGATGAATTATTTGACAATGATGGATCATGATTAGACCGCCAGGAACACTCTAAAAAAAAAAGCAATCACTTTATAGTTCGGTGTGACTCTGCGGGTCATTGTGTATTTTTTACAGTAAAGTCAATGAGAGTCTCGGATGATGGTTCTAATAATTAAATTGGAACATCAAACCAATTACAAGTTTTATACAAAAGACTAAAAAACCTCAATGTCAGCAAATATAACTACTTCAGTGAACGCCAGAGCTAATTCAGGTAAATGCTACTTTATTTTATTGCTGCGCTCATGAACTTTGCAGAAAAGCCAAGGCCATTATTGATTTCTGGAAAATCGAGAAATTGTCTGGAACATTTCGTTATATATGGAGTGTCACACCGATACCATGATCTTCACTAGCCGATGTATGTTCAGAGCAAGAGGACACAAAACAGCGAGCGTTTGAATCCACACCAATGTTATGACAAAGGCAATCAATCAGCACTCTGCTCTATTGACAGTCTGCTGCTGAGTGGGGGAAGTGTCCTCCGATAACGAATGAGGGGTGAAGAATGAGCGCCACAGCCTTTAGGGGGAAGGACTTTAGCGCGCTGGATGAGACGGATGATCACACTTCAGCGAGTGCGTCTCTGACGGATGAGGACAGCGGCCTCCCACCAGATCTGACAGAGAAAGTGATAAATGTAGGAGGCTGGATCGGATGGATGGATGAATACGTGGGCACAAGACAGGACATGTTAAATTTAAGGTCGAAAGGCACATTTTCCCAAACAACAGCCTTTCCTTACTACCTTAATAAAGCAAGAGTTAGGCGACATGGGTGGCAGCTGCCATGATTGGAGCACAATTGCCACCCCGATTCCCACCCACATCTCTGAGAGGGTTATTAGTCCTGTGGAAATCTTACCACATATCCAGCACAGGTTGATTTAAATCAGTTATTTCCTTCAAGTTTTAGAAGCTACATCACAACTTCCATGTAGAAGTCAACACTGAATTCTACATTCTTGCTATTAATGATGCACCAAAGAACAAATCAGACATTTAGCAAAACTTTATCTGGGATGGACAAAATGATACAATGTTTTGCTCACGTTCCAGGCAAATGGATGCTCCAATGCTGCCCAAAAACTTATTTTAGTTGCCTGGAAACCTAAAAAGTAGATACTATCGTGATACATGGTAAGCTAGTTAGCTAATTGAGTGCATTAATACAGACTGTTGCATAGAGATCTACTCTACTTTGAGTCAACACACAAAAACAATGCCACATGGAGCTCCCCAAGAGGTTTGAGCGTCATCATTCTCTATGCGTAGAATTTATGTGCAGCTATATATATATTATTATATATATATATATATATATAATAATTACAACAATAACAATAATTAATTTGTATTTATTTATTTATTTATTTATTTATTTATTTTTATTTATTTATTTATTTATTTTTATGTAGCACATCATATTTAAGTCCTGAATAAAAACTGGCCAAGTTGTTGGCTAATAATCATTCCTTACAGGAGTTTTTTTTGTCATTGTTACAGCCAAAATGCATAATTCTGCAGAGTTTAAAAAAAACTGAGATATGACTTTGTCTAAATTGTCAGTGTGTTTTTGGATTTCTTATTTTGCGTTCGGATTCGTTATATTGTTTTTCACTTTTCGGCCACCGTTAAAACTGTATTTAATGTAAAATCGATATTTGCGGAAATCTATTAGATATGTTGTTTTTAATTGTTTGCCATTTCTAAAGACATTTTAGTTCTTGTTGCTTGTTTTTTTTCTGTCCTTCAGGGCTGTGGATGGAGAATACAATGCTATACCGGAGAAAATCCTAGAGCAAGCCATTACATTAAAAATGCTAACAATCTATCCAATTAAAGCACCACACCATTCCACAGTGCATGATCCCAAACGAAATGAACAATAGCAAAGGCTGTGAAACAGACAAGGCTTTAGTGTGGCAGCTCTAAAGTTTTTGTCAGGTGGGTATTAACTAATCACTATGCCTACGATGGGAGTTTGCGTCGCTGACCCCTAGAATGTCACCCTCATTTCCATCTCTAATAAGCCCGCCGTAAGAAATTACTAAAGCACCACCATCAGTCACAAACGCCTCTAATGGTACCTCTAAGGACGAATAACACTATAGGAGTGAAAACAACTCCCTCAGATGAATATCCATGGATGCTGCCTGGAAATAATGGAAATACCGAGGACATTCTGTGGAATAAAAAAATCTTTCATATCCCAACAATAAAAAAATCCTCAGAATCTTCCAGAAAAATGAACATCCACTGATGACAATCAGTCACAAATGACTCTAATGGTACCTCTAAGGACGAGGAACGCTATAGGAGTGAAAACAATTGAACAGATGAATATCTGCTGATACTGACTGGATATATGGAGATACAAAGGACAAAAAAAAAAGTGTCATATAACAACAACAAAAAAAATCTTCAGAATCTTCCAGAAAAATGAATATCTACTGGTCTCCATCGGTCTAAATGACTCTAATGGTACCTCTAAGGACGATGAACTATAGGAGTGAAATCAACTAAACAGATGAATATCCATTGATGGTGACTGGAAATATGGTGGATGCAAAGAATCTTCTGGAAAAATGCAAATCCTTTGAGCTAGCAGTAAAATTTTGCACTACAGATGGAACAACATACTGTAATTAACCATTACAGAGCAATAAATCTTATTTATTACTCTGGGCTCTTCTATTTTCTACATTATACACTGACTCTATGTGTGTACATGGTATCTCTGTCTGAATGTGTGTTGGAACGGAAAGTCTACCAGCAAGCTGGACCGCCCCTGATCATTTCCACATGATACGCAGCCTGCCTCACAATTACACTTTCTCTTCATTAGCCGCCTCATTTGCACAAGCGCATTATTAAACTCCTTGGGAATTATTATTATTTTCTGGTACCAACACATGAAATACACAAACAAGACAGTAACATGGGGCTACACACACACACACACACACACAATGAGGATCTTATGCTAATGGGTGGCACAATCGTTTAGCCCAAGCGCGCCACTCTCATTTCTGCTCAAATGTATGCACACAATCAGGAGATAACTGGGGCAGAGGGACTCAGCTCCAACTGCACAGCGGACAATAAAACTCATAATGGAAAAATCAGCATGTTTTAGACTTAGGGATTTATTGTGAAGCTGGATTTTGGGGTTAGAAGGCTAAATCAATGGCAGGACTTAAGGTAGCATCTTGACATTAGCTTGCTAACTCATGGAGGCGCTTTGATTTGCTTGGTGACTAGATGCTAACTTTCCAGGTAGCATCTAGTTGTGCTGTACAACTTTATATTAAACAAGGGACACTAATAACCAGCTTCTTTTAAATCAGTTGTTTGTTATCTTCACCAAATTGCTACGGTCTGTTTTGCTTAAGTCATCATTGTGGAAATCCGAGTTTAAGTTCTAAACATAATGCTGCCAGTATTATTTATTGACAAAGCACATTTTAAACGGAGAAAGTGTGTGAGTTTGTAGCAGTGGTTATATATGGATGTACTGTAACTTCAGTGGGGTCTGAAAGTCTGAGGAAAATATAATATATAATACATATACAGTATATAAAATATATAATAATATATTTATTACATTTTCAAATTTTTACAACACAAAAAAACACAGTCAACATCCATAATATTTATATTTAACCTTTAATATTCTGCATTATTTCTATGTTGCTATTTAAATATAAGGAAATTAGTTATATCGACCATGCTAACGTCTCCATACAAAAGACTGGATTTTCCTTATGTCTGATCTCTGCTAGTTAAGCACATGACCTGACAACATTTTGAAGGATTTGATCTAAAATAGATTGTAAGGTTTTGCATGAACTTGTCGGGTTCATACCAGCTTGAGTGCATACTGTCATTAAAGCAAAAAAAGGGGATGAACCAAATTCTCTAAAATTCTTGTAAATATTCATGTAAAGATTCTACTATTCGCTCCAGTTGTTGTCCGTAAGATAATCTGTATTAAAAAATTCTTGTATTCAATGAGAAAAGAATGCACAATAGAAATAGTTTCACTAGCAGATTAGGAACCCACTATAGTGTTTAATTAATTAACGTAAACAAGTCAAAACAAGTCCCGATTTGAAAGGATCGCTTAAGATTTCATATTTGTCTCAACTTATGCCCTTCTTCTGTTGGCGAGTGTTGTAGCAGCCAGTTGTGAAAGCTTCTCACAATTCTAAGGTGTAATTTTCCGCTGGTGAGTTTGAGAAGTCGTAGAATCTAAACCCGACTTCATTTGTCACCACATCACATTGACTAGGCTAATTTATCACATTGCAGCTACCAGTGACACTGAAGGCTAATGTATGGTTCCTCCAAGACACCAGAGGACCATGACACATTTGCCTGTAGGCTTCCTGATATGTAGGTTATTGAATTTGGACAGTGTCTCGCACATCCTGTTCATGAGGGTACAGAAATGGCTGGCAGCTCACCAGCTTCCTCGGTTTGCTCGTTTGACTGGATCGTGGCAGCAGCACCCGAGGAGACGTGTCGGCTCCGTTGTGGAAACGGACTTGAAGCGCAGTCTCAGCTGGATATGCTCCCACATGGGTGATCTTTAACTGCTGTCATCTCCATGACCTCACCTGCTCATGGGCCCTCAGGGAGACAGATCTCCCAGAAATACACCTTCTATTTCTGGGTCAACCAATGCCAGGATGAATATCTACAGCTCTGAGCCAGAGGGATCATCCAGAAATGAGGAAGACAGCAAAAGGAAAGGGGTAATAATATGGGCTGTGAGTGTGTACTCTTTGAACCATTGGAAGAAGGAACGAAGAGATGGAAAGGAGAGGAATGTGGAGTGAATATGAAAAGGAAGTCATATTATGCTCTGGTACAATTGTTGGAGAGAGAAGTGCACTAAGCTTTAGTTAAGTTGCTCATGCTGTGTTAAGCCACAAGTGTCACTAAAATTAGACGCGGAAAAAGATGGAACGCTAAAGAGATCAAAAAGAGCTAGAGAACTATGAGGAAGGTGGAGAAGAAAAGAGCTCCAGCTGAGTTAGTAGTGCCATGGATTACCTCCACAAAGATTCTGTTGGATTAATGTGATTAGATGGCAGTTGGTCAACGATACCCAATGTTTCCATGAAAACTCAGATTCCAGAAAGATCCGAGAGAGCTGTTGACATTGTCCTTGACCTTCAGCACCACAAGACCACTCATCAGCGGCAGGGAACGAACACATTAATGCTCTCTTTATAAGCCAAACGATAAATATATGCTCAGAGCGGGTGACCCGGGGAGCTCGGAGGTGCTCTCCTCAGCATGGGAGAGTGTCATTAAGTCTTCAGTCTTTCATTAAACCCTGGAAAGACACAAAGCTCGGCCTGACAAAGAAGGAGGACAATACCCATCCGAAGCAAACAAAGGAGGCTTTGTGTGGAGACTTTGAAAGTGGGAAAGATTACAAGTGAATATGGCAGCTCGGGTGATTGTAATGATTGTATCTCATTACAAAAATGAAGAAAGACTCACAATGGCTGTGGTTTAAATTAAGACTAATGAGAGAAAAAGAGAGAGTTATAGAATGACAGACAGAAAAACAGTTTGGAGTCATTTCTCTTTCACGTCTTTTGATAATCCAGGATAGGATTCATCATCAATCTGTTGCAATTTGTTCACTTTATGCAGGTTTAATCTTCAGAAAAGATGATTCTGCCTGAATGCAGTGTATCAACGGGTAGGTATTTGCCTATGTACAGTATACAGTATATACTTCAAAGACATGGACATTTCAGCTGAAGTATAATTCTTCTCAACCACAATTTTTGAAATACTTAAGAAGTAAATATCCATCCATCCATCCATTCATTAATATTTAATATTCAAGATTCTGCACTATTTCTAGGTCCTTTTTTAAACTTAAGCGAATTAATAATATTGACCATTGATTTTCCTCATGCCTAATCTCTTCTACTGAAGCATGTGTTCAGACGTCACTCAGGAAGATTTGATCTAAAATGGATCATAAGGTCTTGCTCAAACTTGTTGAATTCTCAAATACAAAACACTAAAATCAAGTCAGTAACATAAATGAGATACAACATGAGACAACATGTCTGCCTTCCGACTGCTTCTGGATGACCTACTTTCTGGATTTCGGATCAAAAAAGCGGAGAAATATCAGCCAAAGCATAGCAGGAGTTACAGCTAAAACTGCACTCTTCCAATAAAGCGGCTTGTGTTTATGCAGCATAGTTTTGTTAGACCTTGGAGTGTTAGATCAATATATAACATGTCATGTCATGCCTTGTAGCTTCAACTTCTCTTCAAAAACACATACTGACCCGCGGTAGTTTTATTGACTGAGAAACTTTATTTCACACTTCTACAAATTCAAAACAACCCCTATCATGACCCACATAAAGGTTATATCTTGTCTTATGATTTTGTTTTTAATAAGTAAATCAACAGAGACACATTTCTTCTCCATTCTGATGTTTGATGTGAATGCTATGTGAATTTCTTTTCCTGTATCAGCACGACTGATGGAATTCTGCTGCTACCACATGCTTGGCTTATTGGATAATTGAATGAATCAGCATGGGTATAGAAGAATATTCCTATTAAAGTGGCCACTGTATGTATATTACCACTATGTTGCTGTAAAACAGCCTCTTTTCATCTCTCTCCCTTGCTGGCAGTGAGTGCTTGGACACAGCCTGTGCAACAGATTTATACCAAAATGTGAACAGCTGCTGAAGGTTTTACTTTTTTCTTTTTTTTCTCCTGTAGTCTGGCTGTTTGTTTTCTTTTCTTTGGGAATCCTAAGCAGTGCAATGTACAACTCTGGTAAGTTCTCTGTCAAATGTCCAATCAATTTATGAATCATCCATCCATCCATCCATCCATCCATCCATCTATCCATCCATCCACTCACCTCTCTACACCTACACCACATCTATCTATCTATAAACTCATCCATCTATCCATCAATCCGTCAATCCATCCACCCATCCTTCCATCCATCCAACCACTTATAAACTCATCCATCCATCCATCCATCCATCTAACCAACACTCCCTCTACTTTACTATATATCCTGTAATCTGTCTACGTTATTTTCTTTGGGAATCCCAGGCAGGCCACTTTCCAAACTGTAAAACTCTGGCTAATGGTTAGTCCTTGCCTTCAATTTCTGTCAAAACTTTGGTTATTATGTTATGTAAAAGATATGCAGTGAAACAAGTTCTTAAATTCATGTTTTACTGCTCTAGCATAGCTGGTGCTGTTCGTTCCTGAGCCGTTCCTTTTTTTCACTTTCACATTCCTGTCTAGAAGAAAATGTTTTATAGCAGATATTTTATGGCACTTCCATAATCAAAACAGCTCCCAATGACAAACACCCTAATGTGCAATCAAGCGGGTCTGAGTATCTAATAAAAAACTCAATCTGTGTTCACTGTACTGTATTTACCATAGCTCAACTTAGACAAAAAATATGCTAGTGACAGAAAAGAAAACATAACTTTAATTGAGGTCATTTAAATATTAAAAATGTCTTAAACGGCAACCAGTTTCCTCCAGGCAATTAGCAGTAAAGCTTTCCCTTCAGACTGTGGCATTGTGTTGCAGATAAGGAACAAAAAACCTTATGTCTAGAGGCTTAGAGAGAAAAACATACTTTGATTAGGTTAAGCCAGCTTCATCTATAGAATCAGATAGGAAATACAAACCTGCTCACACTGTGGTAAATAAACTATCCATCCACCCCTTCATCTGTCTATGAATCTATACAATACAATACAACCTATGAATCAATACATATACAATACTATGAATCATCTACCCAACCATCCTGTCTATCCATCCTTTCCATCCATCCACTCAACAATCTAACCAGTCAGCCATCCATTTATCTACCTTTCCACCCACCTCTCCATCCATCCATCCACCCATCCAGTACCCTATCAACATATGAATCATCTACCTACCTACCCCACCACCCACCATATTATCCATCCGTCTGTCCATCCGTCCGTCCGTCTGTCTATCTATCTATCTATCTATCTATCTATCTATCTATCTATCTATCTATCTATCTATCTATCTATCTATCTATCTATCTACCAACTCATGCATTAATTCATTCATCCATCTATCAATCCATCCACCCCTACTTCTCTATCTATCCATCCATCTAGAAACTCATCCATCTATCTCTCCATTCATCTACCCACCCACCTTTCCATCAATCTATGAATCATGCATCTATTCATTTATCCATGCATCCATAAACCTGATTAGTCATTTATAAATTCAGTTATCCATCCATCCAGTTTTGTGTCTCGGTTCTTGGTGAGAACGGACGAAAAATATTATAAATGTATTTACATGAAAATATAGATTTGTGAGAAATAAAACAAAGCCCCTGTTACACATGCACTCAAATCTTTATGGAGTAATCTATTCAATTTTTGTCTTATACCTCAACAGTACCAGTAAAACAACTCCTATTCAGCTACACAACTGCTGTTGGTGGACTGAACTGGACTCATTCTAGACTTAGAGTTTGTAGAGAGCCTCAATTTGCATCTGTGTGTCTACACATTTTTCTACACAATTCCCAAAAGTGCTTTCACTTGCCAGCAGTTGCAAGCAGAAGGAGTCAAGTATCTCTTCCTAAAACCTCATTCGGAACACTCTTCATAACACACTACTAAATAAGTACAGCATTGCATTATGACTTCAAATTGCTGTTTCTGGAGGTCAAAGGGCTGGGTGTTGAATCTGATTTTAAACATTTTACCAGAAAGATGAATAGCAGTCGCTCAACACAGGGTAAACCTGCGGACTCTGCAATTCCCATCCGATCAAACTAACAGCAATTAAACACTTCTGTTCCTGTGAGGTAAAGTGGGATCTAGGCACTATGACCTGCTCTGAAAGTGTGTTGCTGAATAATGGCTATTAAATCCATTTTCTTGCCATTACACTGTGACTCTGAATAGCTCAAGCAGTGAAAAAGTACACAGACTGAAATGTTACCAGGCTTCTAGATATACTTATTGGGAGATATTTGAAGATTTGGGGAAGCAAAACCGATAAATAACTTAAGTTGATAAAATCATTTCAGAAATGTAGAAATGAAGGACATAGACATGTAAAAGTCTTTCAGTTGTGTGTGTGTCTGTGTGTGTGTGTGATATGTCACATGATGGTAAGAAAGGAAAATATACCATACAAGAATAATACCTTTGACCTTTATAATAGCCTTTTATGATTTTGGACCTAGCCTTTTACTGAGATTAAATGAATACAGTGGATTTGACTTGACGTTTTTTTTTTTCTTCAAAGAAATATTCAGCACTTAAGCAGACAGTAATGTTTAAATCCCATTATATTCCCACAGTGGTTTCTAGCCACAGCAATCCGACTTTTCAAAAGGCGTGGGCTAAAGATTTTAGCAGCAGAAGCAGACTGAAATTCCTGGAAAAAATTGAGAAAAAATAAACCAGCATTCTGTTCACCTCAAGCACTGTGAGCTGGGTGTCGTTTTATTGTCATTCTGCTGATGCATCACCCTTAAGATGAGGAGGCCATGTTGGAAATGACAAGGTCTGCTCCAGATGACTGACTCCTCCAACTCTGCCAATCACAGTGCTCTGGACAAATCACCATGGTTGCATTTCTGTCAAGTTGCAGCGCTGTCAGATTTAGAGATCGCAGCTCTTCACTCAAGTGGGCACCAGTTGACACGCATTGCAGGCAAACCTAGAATTATTACATCTCATCTTAGCTCGCTACTTCAACTGTAATTTTTTTTCCAGGCCACTGAGTGGGTATGTTGTAACTCAAGCATATTGGTAGAAAACCTTTCCACTGTTCCGTGTTTGTTTGGACTCATACTTACATAGCAGGAATTCATTCCCTTTATCACAGATTTGTTGATTTTTTTTAATAGGGCTCTCTCATGCAAACCGTTACTCTAATTATTTGTTTTCTGTTTTTAGTGGATTGACAGCAAGAGTGAAATACCTGCACAGGAAAGCAAACACCAAGAACTCAAACAGAGGCCATGAATGAAGGTCATAACTTCCAGGCTACTGAAAGAATGACAAACTCAGCATTATTTAAACCATATGAAACACCATTAATATTGCTAATTGGGTCACCGGTTGATGACACATCTGACAGTGAAAGTATGGAAAATGAATGCAACTCCACCTAGACAGGTGTACAGCTCCTACAAGCTCGCTCTTTGTCTCGCCAGCACATTAGTGTCACTCTAATCTTAATGGTGTGCTGGAATAGGAACTCTTATTGTCATCTCTAATGACACCGAAAGCCAGCTACACAGCTTCATATTCATCAGAGATGAAGTGCCAGCCGAGCTTTTGCCACCCTGCGGTGTAGCCCACTCCTAACTTTAATACACCCCGTACAGCAGCTAATACACACTACAAAATGAACTTTGTGGGGAGTTTACAGTTCATTGAGGCTGTCTGTAAAGAACTGTGATAATGGATATGCCTGGGGATTTACAAAAAAAACCCTATGAAAGATCCTCGATACATCCTTATCAAGTAAAAATGACCACAGTCAACATATACCTGATATACTACACATACTGAAGAAGAACCATTCAGTTTTTTCAGGTTCAGGAGATATAGTTATGAATGGCAATGAATTGCTTTACAAAACTTGAAAAGCAGTAAAGCTTTGCAAAGCTCCCAGTAAAATCCACAATAAAACATGGCAAACATTCACAGTCCATTAAAGCATTTGTGCTAGCACACTTCAAAACGAGGCTAAGTGTTACTGGTGTTGTCAAGGAAAAATCCTTTTTAAAGAAGTGCCATGGAAGTGTTACACAACTGGAATAATTGGTAAGTTTAAATAATCCCTACAAAGAAACATAATACGTGACCACAGTCTCCAGAAGCAGATTTGCTAAACACCAAGTGCTGGATGATATATAATGCAATTGCACAGACCTGCAATAGTGAGTTCCCCTTCAAAAATCACAAAAGATCACAACAGATTTAATCAGGTGATCAACCAAAACCAAAAAAAGGATTATTAGCCCAAATTAAATCCCAAACAAGTAACTCAATTATTCTTTCATCCACCTTGATCTTCTTTATCGTGTATAGGGTTGGGGTCTATCATGAGAACACTGTGTGTGATGCAGGAATACACCCTCAATGAGATTCCAGTCTATCACACACACATTTTTACATTCCAATCCACTGGAGAGCCCAAAAGAAACCCACACAGATACAGGCAGAACATACAAAACTCCACACAGACTGGAACCAGAGCTACAGATGCCGACCTCCAACAATTACTTAAGCTGTTAAATTATATCTATTTGATTGTTTTCTACCGACATCAGTGACAGAAAGTGAAAGTACCTAGCTAATTATTTTTGTCCATGATTGTTTGTTCATGAATGCAGTTCTTTTACGTTAATAAAGACTAGTTTTTATAGATAACATTCACTTTCTGCTTGGTATCAGGATTATTGTTATTGTCTTAACATCACAAATTTGTAAACAAGACCTCACTGGAATTATCCAGTCAGGTGAACAAGACCTTCACCTGACTGGATAATTAACCCTCATTATGAAAATTCTTTAAACATTTAAAAAATATAAATATATTTCCTTTCCTTTCAACCACTTTGGTAATTTTTTTAAACTCATTTTCTAGTAAAGAAGAAATAGGAAAACTGACCCCTTTTTGGAACAGAACTCTCATCATCTTTTCCATTCTTGTCTTGTGGAGTAGTTGAGGATGTAGACAAACACACACACTACATAAATATGCACCATCAAGGAGTCGTGATATTGGGTGAAGTAATGATAGCATTTGACTTATTATAATTCACTTTAGAACAGAAACATGGCCTGCTGTTTGTCATAACAACTTGTATTCCAGAGCAGGATAGTACACTGTTTGTTCTACCAGATCTCCATGGTCTTCGATGATTGACAATGATCAATGGTCAAATTGGATGCAGCCGAAGCATTTTCGACAAGAACTTACAGAGCCCTACCCTAGCTGCAGCAAAATGCCGATGATCAGATGATGAACCAGGCAAAGCTCCTGAACTTGTATGGGAAAACAAAACGACTACAAGTCAATCAGGGAAAAAGGTTATTGACTCCTTTGCAGACTGTTCAGTACCATGAGGCTCGACTCGCATGCAAATCTCCTCGAAATACAGAGACACCTCCATGATGGATACAGTGATGACACTGCAAGTGGCCACAAAAATTGTCCCTATGCTGACTGTCTAAGTTTAGCTGAGGTATTTGTATTAGTGACCTCAGTATTGAAAACTGGGAATCTTCCACTGTAGGCTGTCTTGCGTTGGCTGAACTCAGCACATGTCAGGCATATCACATGGACAGGTCTCAGTGATAGAGACAAAGACATATATAGTATGTACACCCTGTGGCATTGGTTCATGCAAAAATGACTTGATTTCAGCAGAGCAAGTCCTCAAAATAAAAAGACGTCTGGCTAGCTCTACAACTTGTTTAGGCACGTAAGTGATCAGACCCTGATTATAGTGAAACTGGACATGAAACTAGCTAAATCCAGTCAGTTTAATGCACCACTTTCTGGGTCTACCCTCAACACCTACATATATGGCTAAAGGTTTGTGGACACTTGACAGTCACTCCCATATTTTTTGTTGTTTTTCTTACATCCCACTCCAGATATATTCCATTTCACTCTTCTAATAAAGCATTCTACTAGGTTTTGGTGCATGGCTGTGGTAATTTATGTTCATTCGGCCACAAGAGCATTAGTGTGGTCAGGTTCTGGTGGGTCAGGAGGTCTGGAGCGCATTCACGGTTCCAGTCCATAGCAAAAGTGTTCAGCTGGGTTAAGGTCAGGGGCTCTATGCAGGACTCTTAAGTTCTTCCACTCCAACCTTGGCACGCCACGTCTTCATGGACCTCATTTGCAGCACAGTGGCATTGTCATGCAGGAGTAGGTTCAGACCTTTTAGTTCCAGTGAAGGGAAATTGTAATGCTACAGCATACAGACATTCTAAACAATTGTGCTTCTAAGTTTTTGGACACAGTCTAGGGAAGAACCACATATGGGTGTGATGGTCTGGTGCTCCTATACTTTTGGCCATATAGTGTATATATTGCTGGAAATCCATTACATAAGGGGCTACCAAGACTTTATTATTTTTTCCATCATGCTTTCAGCAATCAGCTTTTAACGTTTCATAAAAGTGAGGTTAAACTGCTAAGCTAGCCTGGTATTTCCACACTAGAAGGAATCCCAAATGACCTGCTGTTCATCTTTTAAGAACCATTTAAGAACCTCAATAACAAATTCTGTGCTAGAATCTGATCTGACTTATTGTGAGATGAATAAAAGCACCTGGCCCAGGTAACTATGACAATCCTTTAAGTTTGCACTTTAATTTGCTGTTGGCAAGTGGTCTCCTGGGGTTAGAAATAGGTCAATAAAACCCAGTATCAGGAAGTTTTAATTACTTATTCAACACAGGGTTAGATCCATTTAAATAATAGGAAATCAGATATATAGATTTCCCCCTAAAGGCTGCAAGACTCAAGGTTGTGAGTCTGAGATAGTCACTAATTACACCACGGTGAGGAGAATCACTATCACTTTATTAAAGAAAGCCCATTGTTCCCTGGTTTGTGTACTTGAATGTCTATCATATGGTTCTGACACAACAGACTACAGAATTATCGCTGTTCTTAGATCAGACAATTTATGAGAATTCAAAAGAACAGTCTAACAGGATGAATGTTCGCTAATATGCAATACATAAATGGTCTTAGAGAGGGTCACTAGATCTCTAGACATTAGATTTTATTAGAGCAACATATTCCTAGCTCAGTGTCCAATCAATCAAATCGATTAGATTAGATTAGATTCAATCAGGCAAACATGTCATAAAGTCCACTACCTAGTTCTGTGTTATTTTATAATTCATCACCACATTTTACACTTAGTTAAAATCTCTTTGTTCATTTTGTTAATAACTAAGAATCCTTCAAGGTTCCAAGTACAATTCTCTTGGGATGCCACGAAATTGAACCTAACTGAGTAGTTTTTTAGCTTCTGCTAATGACAGCTATAAACTTTTAAGGTTAAATCTAGCACCATAAAGGATTCTTTCTTAAACTTGTACAGTATATGTAAAATCCTACAACAGAGAAGTAAATTCCCTTTGAGAAGCTAGAACTGCTGAAGAAGCCTTTATGTAACCATTTTAACTCTTTACCAGAGGCAGAATAAAAAAAATGGCCTGTTTTTGGAGCGCTTATGTTCGGCACTGAATTTCTTTGTCATGTCATTCCATAGCAGTGGTTAATAGTTTATATTAATGTAGACACTCAGCGCTTTAAGAATTTGTAGTATTTCACACGCATTTCTGTTTTTACCTAATCAACAAGGGGCATTAATTAATAAAAATGAAATGAATTGAAAGTCAAAGTAAACAGTAATATCAAACCCATTTCTGCTCTCTGAGATGCCCCAAGTGCTTGATTGTTCATAAGAGTCTAAAATGTGAAGGTGTTATCTTCAACCACTAAAACTTTGTGTAATGTTATACCGCAAGGGGTGAAAAAAACAACAAAAAAAACCTCACACTCACTGAAAGCAAACAGCATTCTCACTCATTTTATATCAGACTTGCAGCAATAAAATAATCCATTTGTTTATACTGATTGAAAATGTCTGATAAGTCGATCTCGCCAGTGTACTGCTGAAAAGGGTCAAATGATCGTAACACACTGATGCCCTAATTACTGGATTACTGTGCATGAGGCAGGATTACACCCTGGATGGAATGACAATTTAGACAATTTAGAAATGGCATGTATTTTTGAGAGGTGGAGAGGAGAATAGAGCAGCCAGGAGAACCGACATGGACATGAAGAGTGCATGCAAAGTAAGACAAAACACAATCACAGGATCAAACCTAGGACAATGGAGCTGTGAGGCAGCCGTGCTACCTGCTACTATGCCACTAACAAAATAGCTGATAGCAGATAAAATAAGAACATTTCAAGCCCGTGGACTTTTGCACCCTTTTGTAACTGACTAGCAGTTAGAAATAGATACATCACAAACCATGTGGAAATAGGCAGACACGTCTGGCAGACTTTTTTTCTGCAAGACTACTATCTCCGTTTTCTCTCTTCCCTTCCATGCCCCAGTGGCATTGATGGGTGCTGATGGGAAATGATGGTCTTATTGAGCTAGTGCATGGACTCTAACTCATTTGTTCAGATGGGCCTAGAGCTGACAGACTCAGCCGTTTCCCCACCACTTCCCAGTGAAATTTACTAGAAATCACCTTATCACATTTTTTTTATCCCCTTGACAGTTTATCAGAATCCCTCCATTTTACTGTATATGAGCGCTTGGAGTGTGCTGACAGAGCGTGGGCGAGATGCATTTTAAGCCTCCTTCGTAGTAAAGGGCAAAGATAAACCTCGAGCAAGTGACTTTTATAGATTGAGTTTCTGGCTTTAACAGCAATATCACTTTCTGCACCCACACAGAAATATCCATATGACAAATGGCAACTCATAAGGGCAGACAAACTTGTTAAAAGTTTTTAAGGACGGGTGCACAAGAAAAGGTTGACTGAATAACATGCATTCACTGAGCACGAGCTCGTGGAATGTGAATCCAGAAAGAGAAAATATCATGCTATTGCTAAAGTGGTCTCATATTTATTGTCATAAAATTATAATCTAACAAATCTAAAATAATGATGCATTTTAAAGATTTTTCCTAAGTGAAATAAATTATTTAAATACAGTAATCCCCCATATATCACAGTCCTGGTATATCACGGATTTTTATTTGGAGCATAACTAATTTTTTTTTGCGGATTTTCCCGGTATATCACGGTATCCCGCAAACCATATAGTGAATTGTTTTTATGTTGAAATAAGGTAATTTATTAATAAAAATATAATTATTAATTACAAAATATAAACATTAATTGAAAATAAAGTAAAATGTTAATAAGAACACGTAGCGTTGTTTAGGAAAGCGCGGTGCACTGATGCTGAAAATCAAAATACAGTACGGCTAGAGGAATGAGTCTGGCCAATCGGAATGCCCCGTTCATTTAATGACGGTTGTGATTGGCTGCTGGCTATGCGTGCAGTTGGGGAAAGGGAAGCAGAATTCTCCAGCATCCCAGTTCTTCGTGTGTCACTGTCCCGAGTGTTTCGTTTTGTTCTGTGTACACTGTATTTTTACGTTTTTTCTGCAAGCCCTATTAATTCATCTCGCTAAATGCTTGCAAATGCTTTCTGTGTGTTTAAAGAGTGTTTGAGGGTGATTTATGGCTTAAACAATAATAATAATAATAATAATAATAAAAAAAAAACATTCGGGGGTGGCGTCCGTGTATCCGTGGATTTTCGTTTATCGCGGGTGGTTTTGGAACGTAACCCCCGCAATAAACAGGGTATTACTGTACTTGATATTCATATAAAGGTCCAGAAATATGCTTAGCAATCTTAAATCTACTGTGTTGTATTAACAAAATGCAAAACATTTCCCTTTATCCACAATATAAATACATAAAAACACACAGCTGTAATAATATCTGAAAAATCTACAAAATAATTGACGTTTATCTGTTGTCGAAATCTGTTTTTCTCTCTGATTTCAGTGATTCAGTTCGTGTTCTCCAAATTTCAGAAATCATAATGCGCTAATATTTTCAAACTGCCCACTGACCCTTTTTGCAAAATTGGACCAGTTCCCAGAATCCACTGGAAACTAGCCAAGCCTTGTTAAGCTAGAGGAAATCGGAGTAGGAATATCCCTCTGAGCACCATGAGCACTAGATGGTGTTTTAGTTTGACATTTGCTAGATTAAAAAGGTTGTTGTTTTTTTTGTTTAGTTCTTCACTGAAATGTCACCACTGGGGAATCCAATGGTTAAACCCCTCACTCTCTGGAACGGCTTGTCGGACGTTCTGGGACTTAAAGTTAAAAAATTACTAGTCATGAGCTAATCCCTTTAAACAAGCCATTCTTAAAAATTCACCTTAACTAGCTTTAAGCTGTGGCAATTGGATTTGCACATTCTTGACGCTTGATGTCTTTCCATTGCATATTTACTACTGCAATTTTGTAACTATGACATCCATTTCACAGTGCCCTGGAGATCAGGAATTACAGCAATTACAGTAACAGCACATTGACGAAATCATTTCAAGCAAATCGAATCCATCAAACTAATTATACGCTCAAAAGGGATGTGGTGAAAGTCGTACTGTCACAAAAACACAAAAACACAAAAGCCACACCAAATGTGTCAAATGTAATGTCCATTCATTCTGAACAGCAGCCCAGGGGGCTGAGGTTCATCAACAAACACGAAATAAAACAGCGCAGGTGTGAGTCAGAGGCACTTCATACAGGCACTTCACTGTCCTGAAATGTTTTTTTAGAAAGAGTACAATAATGACAATGTCACAAAATAAAAAATGGAATGGAACAGAAACATAAAAAATAAATAAATAAAATGAAATCCAATTATTTTAATGGAAGTAGAAGAACAGAAGAGTAAATGAGATGATTTGCCTTAATCACATCACCAGTTTCTGCTTCACAAAATTGCCGTCAAAAGCTAGTAATGATGGAAATCATAATTCGATAGCTACCACATGCCAATCAGTCCAAAGTAGGCGGGGCTTTACTGTAACTCTGGTCTGGTTGCATAGATTTGTATAAAACTTGAAAACAATGTTTCCTCCAAGGCTCTGAGGAGGTCTGAGAAGGAAGTTTGGGTCATGATCATCGATAAAGGGTGGAGTTAAGCTCCAATAGCTGTTTCAATTAACTGTAAAGCTGACATTTGGTGAACCAGACCACATCACTGTGCTGACCTGTAAAGTGAATTCCAAGAAAATAATGGTGATTTATGGTTATTCAAAAACATTGCTGCCATCAGCCAATCAGATTTGACCAGGCATTTCTTGAAAAGTATTGGTCATTTTTCTGTTCTATGGAATTTGCAGGACAGGACAGTAGCTTTTGCTTCATACTTACAGGGTTGAATTTCCACCTCCACCCTGTGTGTGTTTGTGGAATTCTCAACGTGCTTCAAGGAGTTTCCTCCAGGCATTCCAGTTTCATCCTCCAGTACAAGGACATGCTTTGTGAGCTGATTGGCATCTCTAAACTGTCCGTAGTGTGTGAAAAGGTGTGTGAGTGTCTGTAATTGTGGCCTGTGATGGGTTGGCACCCTGTCCAGGGATGGATAGCGACTGAGGGCAGTAATAATAATTTAGTAAGAATTATAACCATATTTCAAAGATCAGTGTATACCAGTGAGACAATCCCTTCTGTCGTCCTTCTGGCGTAAAGAACATTCACACCTCAGAAACTTGGGTATTAATATCTAAAACTTCCACTTAATTTCTAATTCTGACTTTGTATTGATGTACATGTACATTTCACTTCTATTTACAACATATCTGATAACCTGTTGTGTTAATGATTATTTTATGCTACATAGACGTAGCATAAAAGTATAAATCTTGTAAATATGGGTTTCTCCTGCAACTAGACCCAACTGCTTGGTAACCTGTTAAATGGTAACCTTCTTAAAAAGAAAGAATTATATGAAATTAAACAAAGCTTTGCTCTGGCCCTCAATATGTCAGAAATATTGGCTGAATATTATAACTGAGAGAATTCAATAGCAGCTCCAGGGATAAAAGAGATTGTAGACAGATATAAAGCCAATTAAAATGGTTTTAGAGTATATTTATATCATGTTTTGAAAATGAAACACAACCCTATGAACTGATATACAGTCATTTTACATTTTTTTCTTCTTCTTCTCAGCATGCGTTGACTATTTTAGTCACGTTTCACTTGAGGTTTTGAAGGAACATCTGTGAAAACTAATACACGGACTGCAAAATATCCATTTCTTTTCTTTTTTTTTGTCATATTCTTTTTGTCAGTCAAACTGTCACTCTCATGTCCAATGCAAGTGTCCATCTGTTTTTTTTTTCCACGTTTGTACATTTATCTGTTTAGCACTTTTATAGAAACCCTTGTATTCGATTTAGATTCCTAATGAGCAAGCCGGAGGCGACAGTGGAAAGAAAATCTGCCTGAGACAAGGGTGAAAACCTGAGAGGAAGCAGAGTGAAAAGAGAAACTGTCTTGTTCTGGGTGACACAGATTAGTGAGAATGTACAGTGCTGTGAAAAAGTATTTTCCCCCTTTCAGATTTTTTTATTTCTTGCATATTTGACACACTTAAATGATTCAGATCATGAAGTAAATTTACAGAAAAATAACCCGAGCAAATACAAAACACAGTTTTTAAATGATGATTTTATTAAAGCTGTTTAAACATACCTGGCCCCATGTGAAAAAATAATTACACCCCCACCCCATCTTTTCATGAATGAATTCATGAATTGGGAGTTAAATTTACATCTGTACATCGTTTACACTGTACATAGGTGTACAAGAGTAATGACAAACAAGTACTAAGTTTTTTTAAATGATTTTCGGTATGATCAGTTCATGAATAAGAGTCATATGTTGTAATGTACCTATTTATAAATTAAAAGGATCTCATTTACCCTTTAAAACCCCCTTTTTTAATGCTTTCCTTTTTACTAAAAGTGAAACTGTTTGTTTAATCCTGTCATGCATAAAATATTTATACACATATCCAAATTCCCTGAAAATCCGGATATGTGTATTTTAATAAAAATGAAAATAAATAAAATAAATACAAATATCAAATATTAAAAATGAATGTGCAAAAATGTCAAAAACAATAATAATAATAATAATAATAATAATAATAATAATCAGAATAAAAAAATGTAATGCTGAAGACAATTTACACATGTATTAAGGAATATTTAGAAAGTATAAGGTATTTAGGAGTATCTAAGAATACTGACTATGACAAATAATCCAGTCATGCTCTGATTTGGAAGTGACTGGACAATTTAATTAGACAATTTGGAGGTGATTTTATAATTTCCTAACATATATTTTCCTTAACTGAATGTCCCTGACTGTAATTGCGACTATAAGGATAAATAAAAGTGTTAAGAATAACCAACGTTTGTGGTTCCATCACAAAAAAAGGGGGTTTAACTCACAGTTCAATTCTATTCACATCTATTTCAAAAGCAGGAAAGGTTTTATTGGTTGTTCTGTGGAAAATCCACCTGTGTTAAAATATGGAACTAAGGAGCAGAAGTAGAGAAAAGAAGAGAAGTTCACAAATCCTTGAGGGAAAGCAGTTGTGTTCTTAGGCACAGCTAAGCTTCTGGTTAATGTCTCGTGTTCTGGCCGCAACAAACAGCTCTTATTTCTGCCAAATTGCCTGGATATACACACAGACTAGAATAGCTTGCTGTGTTATTTACTTGCTCTGCCTTTCTCTCTCTCTTTCTCTCTCTCTCTCTCTCTCTCTCTCTCTCATGTACTTCTGCCACGTCTGCTCAGAGTCTATCCCTGGTAAAGGCTATTGTATCCTGTTCCAAACATAAAGACACAACCCAAGGCCAGGGACTGACAGTAACCACTTGAATATTTAAACACGAAGATATGATGTAGTGCTGCTCTACAGAAGATTTGTGTGTGCTGTATGAGGACATGCTGGATCGAGACTCATCATCCATGTTGTGAGGAAGACAGCCGATATTACCTTTCTCTGCAAGTGCAAATTAGATTGACCTGCAATGGCAAATGGCAGATTGGATTTTTTTTCCCAAGGAGCAAAACTGTATTTGTGTCACTTCGGTCACTCTTTCTGCTTTCAGCCTCCGGCACGAGGAGGCACCATGCTTTCACGCCAGAGATGGAGCATGTTTCGACTTGCACGAAGCGAGATTGGGGATTCCTCACCTATTTATCTTAATTAGTTTATGCCGCTGATCTAACCCAATTACATTTGCCACCACAGAGTGCCAAATTCATTCCTGGTTAAATGTATTACACTGAGATGCAACCAGAACGTAGAGATAAATCACAATAACTAATATGCCATTCCTAGCTCATTAAAATAGAACTGAATAATCCTGTATCGTCGTAATCATTTTCCCAGTTTAACACATGATGAAATGCTGCCAAGCGGTTTTCATTTCTGGCGAATGACAAGATCACTTGGGGGACGTGAAGATGCAAGGCTCCTCTAAAAGCAGCGGAGGAGCTCTTGAGCAGTGCAGACGGAAGCTTTCGGCTTCTTGTTGTTTTTTTTATGCTTTGTTTTTTTGTTTTTCACTCCTCTGTGCTGCAGCACTGACAGCCTGCCAAAAGGAAAAGCTTCAAAGATTTCAAAAATCTAACAGGACCACAGCAAATGGCCGGTGTGAGCCTCGGGGAGAGAACTGTGTCGACTCGGTCTGGCTTCTTAAAGAGCACCGTTCTACAAGTGGAAGAGGAAAATGGAATCACTAGATAAGAGGCGCAATGATTTTACGCAATGATGAATTTACACATTCATATACACACTCAGCTTTATCTGAGTTCAGCAGCTAACAGAGCACACAAGATGTAAATATATATATATATATATATATATATATATATATATATATATATATATATATATATATATATATATATATATATATATATATATATATATTTAAGATCTTCCGTGCATGTTTAAGATGAATTTGATGTTTCATTTTTCTATTAATCTAAATAGATAGATAAGCTTCCAAGCATGAAGACTGCTTTCTGCACCGCATTTGAGTAGAACCGCATGCTTTAATGTCTCGAGTAGCTCAGTACAGCATGAGTATTTAGCCTTATGTTAGCTTTTGTAGGGACATGGTAGCTTAGTGGATGGACTTCTGATCATAAGGTTGTGGGCTTGGATCCAAGTGTCATCAAGCTGCCACTAGGGTTAGGGGTTAGGGTTAGGGTTAGAAATTGGGGTTAGGGTCAGTTACTCAGTTGTATAAAAAAGTGAGTTAAAATGTAAGTTGGTCTGGATAAGTGTGTGTGCCAAATGCTGTAAAGGTCGAACCTTTATAATGCTTTGCTAATGTATTTCTACAGTGTCATAATGTTTCTTACACAGTAGCAGAGGATCGGCTGTGTTTCTAAACAACGTGTCGTGACTGCTCTTGAGAAGAAAGAAGTTCTTTATAAATATGACTCACAACTGTGGTCCTTGCTGGCCAGTTGTTTCAGGCTTATGGACCAGCAAGGACCAGAACAGTAGCGTTCAGATCGAATTATCGGACATTTTCAATCAGCGTAAATAAATGAACGTGAGTCTGATCTAAAATGAGTCAGGACTCTGTTGGCTTTCAGTGTGAGATGTGTGTTTTTCCCTCTGTTGGATAACCTTATCACAGAATTTTAGTGGTTGAAGATCAACACCTTCAAATTTCAGATAACATTTGGGGCATCTCAGAGAGCAGAATATCATGGGTTTGATATCATCATTTATTTTGAAGATATAAATATTTGAATAGTTTGAGGGGTTTTTTTGATCATTTTAATAAAAATATTGCCTCTAGTAGGCTAAGTAGAAACAGAAATACTTATTAAAACTACGAATTCTTAAAGTGCGTAACGTGTAGTGCACCATTTGTGACGTTACAGCGCTATTTACAAAAATGATCGACATTGTTCATGAGGATTTATTTTTACTCCTGGATTGAATAAACCGTTAATGCAGGCAAGTTTCATTAACATTTACACAATACAGCCTTTAATAAGCTGCTTTGTTCCATACTTAAGCAGCATCACTTAAGGCTGTCAGAGTGGAGAGGTTTAGATGAATGCGAGTACAGTTTAATGTAACTCAGAAAACCATCCAAAATGTTCAGGAGGTTCAAGGCCAAAGACAGCCAGAGGTTCGGGCGATCGGTAAACAGGATAGCGTAGCAAAGACCAGAAGATGTAAAACAGGAAGTGAATCACAAACCCAGAGTAGAGTGCTGTACAAACAAAAGGCTTGTTGATTACTTCTCAAATAAAGTCTGTGTTAATAATGTCTCCTGTGTGTGTGACTGGAGACTGTGAACGACGGTGTGTGAAGCTGGGAATTGTAGTGTCACGGCGGCCATGTCTGTAGGCTTTGATGTGTTCTGGAAGTTCAGATTTAACCTGACAAAAGCTTATTAATGCTGAAGTTTCTCAGCATTTGAAATTTTTCTTTGGTGACTTTACCACATCACGTAATTTGCTTGTCAGAATATGCAAAAATATGTTGCTACATAAATTTAAATCATAACCCAGACACAGTGTTTCGACATGAGCTTGATCGTATACCTTTTCATGTGGAATTAAAAAAACATAGTCAGTAAAGCAACGTTTAAAAGATTTAAGCACTTATAAAATCAACAAAGCACAAAACATCTCCGATACAACAGATGGAATCTTTCACTCCGAGAAAAGCGTGGAATGTTTTTTTTTCCTCTCTCTCTTAGATAACCATGTTTTATTTGTCTGTAAACTTAGTGAGAATCCTATCACGAGAAGCCGAGATGACCTGAAAACGGATCCGAAAGGCTTTCTTGAGATCTATAAATAAGCAGATCGTTGTGAAGGAAGACGTTTGGAAAAGATATTAGTCTGAGTATTCGTGTGAAATATGAGATCAGTGATAAGATTACACAGTGGTGACAGACCAATGTGGAGCTCTGATTGACTCGCAACCGACGGTGTGATTTAATGATCCAGTAATCAATCTCCAGTGAAGATCTGTAGCTGAGGAACCCAAAAACAACTCCATTACTGTTGCTATGGGCCATTTCTCATCGTTAGGAATACAGCGCTGTGCTGTCGGGTAATCCGGCATTACCAGACCCTGCATTATCATTCAATTCTGACAATCACGCTCCTTAATAATTGTCATGATCCGCTGCATGACTGACAGATTCCCCAAAACGGCACATCATCCGTCTTGCATGTTTGTTTATTTCTATCTTCAGCCATTGAAGGTGTCCCAGACTGCCACCTAAGATCATACACTAGTATGGATGAAGTGTGTAACACATATGACCTTGAAAGTGACGACTGCAACAGCAGCAGCAGCATCAGGAGTGCTATTTGGCCTGGAGTAATGAACATGTAAGAAGGAGGCACTCACGTAGTTGGAGTCGAGTTCTGTTCAAAGGCTGTCATTTGCACAGACGATAAGGAGCAAGCTTTAAAAACGAGAAATCAAAATACGATCCGGAGGTGTCTCGTTTGCTTGAGGGGAAGCGGCGCTACTTGGAAAATGAAAACGCGGTACGTGGAGTGCTTGACGAATCCGAAAATCAACTTACATGCCTGGTTTGGCATTTAATTGGGCACAATATCTGACATCTTGACATTCTAATTATGCTCATTTTTTTCTACATATGTAACAGATGGAGGATTATGGAATCATTTTTTTTGCTTTAAAATGAAAGCAGAGGAAAAGAAAATAGTGGGGAAAAAAGCAATATCATTTCTTGCATATTTGCATGTATATGAAAGCATTATAGAAGAAAGACTACAATAAACCAGGAACTAGTGTTTCAGCTCGCTGTCGCTGTCGACAGGAGGGATTTTGCTCTCGGCAGTGACCTCGCATGAGGAACATCTCTCAAAGACGTTACGGCAAACAATTTATGAAATATGTGACGAAAGCACACCTGCAAACAACCTGCAAGATTGTTCTGTGCTATCTAGAAAACAGATCTACGTCTTGGAAATAAATTGCAGCCCTGTATTACAAACCAAGGGAAGATCCATTACCTTGGAAAGGTCACCCACTTCCAGGTAGAAGCAGATGACAAAGACGTTCCAGGTGACCCAGAGCACCAGCCAGACTGCATACTGGGGGACACACACACACACAAAAGACAATAAATATACTATACAGACAAGATAAGATTTCAAACAGTGTTGTTGGAGGATATGTGTGCTGAAAATTAAAATTGAATGACAAATGTATATAGTATAAATCACACACATGGGGGTTGTGATTGTGATGTAAGAAATCCACATACACCTGCTCTTTTTTAAAAAAAAAAAAATTGACCACAAAATTTAAATAAAATAGCACGATGTCTAATATTGTGCAAGGAAAAACCCCCGGAGACGACATGAGGAAGAAACCTTAAGAGGAACCAGACTCATCCTGATGAAATCAGAAAGTAACTAATGCGATGGGAAATAATTTCCTCATTTGGCCGACATCCTTATCTCATATATACACCAGAGCTGTTGAAGATTAAGGGCCTTGTTCAGGGGCCCAGCAGCGGCCGCTTAGCAGTGCTGCAATTTAAACTCCCAATTATACACTTCAGTACATGAGAATGTGATTATTAGCAGAATATCTCTAGGCTTTAAGTCATGACTATGGTCAGCTTTGAATTTCTTTATCATGTCACACTCCAGAGCGGTGATTAATATGAAGCTCATATGAAAAATACTTTGTGTAAGTATTTTTCTATTTAGCCAACTAGGGGCAATATTTTTTTTTAATGTTTCTATCTTGAAAGTAAATAGTGATATCAAACCCATTTCTGCTCTCTGAGATGCCCCAAGTGCCTGTTCATAACCCTCAAAATATTGAAGGTGTTTCCCAACAAGGAGAAAAACTCAAGTCTCACTGAAAGTCCTGACTCAATTTACATCAGACTTACGGCTATAAAATAATCCATTTGTTTATACTGATTGAAAATGTCTGATAAATCAGTTCAGATCTTCAGTGTCCCGGTAAAAATGATTAATAATATGATTGTTCTCACTTTTATTATAAGCGCTTGTTGTAGGGCTTGTAACTTCTCCCCTGTCATTATCCCTAAAAGCCCTCGGAAGTGTTTCGTCTCTGACGCATTCTTTTAAACTCCATAAAACTATAAATATTTTCTTGCTCTGCTTTCGTCCAATTCTTTGAGTCTATTGTAGGAGAGGAAGAAAAGAACGCTTCCTGGAGTGTCTAGAGACTATACAGAAGAAAAAGTGCGAGTCTTCTTTCACTAGGATTTTGAAGGAATTTTTTACCACCTTGTCAATTCCATTAGGATATAGTAGATTGCCTGGGGTTATTTCTACAGGTCCTGTTTTTTTGGAAGCCAAAATATGGCATAATCTTAACAAAAGTGAGCAGTCTGTAAAAATGACTCATATGATAGATTCGGTCATGACTAAAAGCCTAGAGATATTCTGTTAATAATGATATTACCTCACTTCCTCGGGTAGAGAAGCGGTAGCTCTCGGGTTAAGATGTTGGACTACTGAAGGTTTAGAAGGTTGAGAGTTTAAATAGCTGAACTGCCAAGATGCAACTGCTGGGCCCTTAAGCAAGGCCCCTTAACCTTCAACAGCTCAGGTGAATAAATAAGATAAAGCCGGATAAGGGCGTCTTCCAAATGAGGAAATTATTTACAGTGGTATTATTTGCTATCAGGTTTTACCAGGATGAGGATGTGTTCCTTTCTGAGTCTGGTTTTGTTCCTCATATCGCCTCAGGGAGTTATTCCTCACCACCATCATCACCTCTGGTTTGCATTTGGGAGAAATAATAATTCATAATAATTGAATTATTCAGAATTAAATTTTAATTTTAATTTAAATTAATTTAAATTTTAGTTATAATACAAAGTACAACATGCAGTGAATGATTGTCCGACTTATAAAAATGAAGTCTAAATAAAAATAATAAAATAAAATAAAATGTTACACCTGGGACACAGTGAATTAGCTCAAAAAGAATTTATTACATCCACAATCAACAGAACAAGAAGTATGAACAATCGGCAATGACTGCGAATGAATGAGTGGAGAGTATCAACAGAACAAATACATAATTTTTCACAATAATTACAATGTACGTACAATATACCATGTGCAATATCACATCACGTGCAATATCATATTATGTGCAATATGTTCTTAGATCCCTAGCATTTATATTTCATTTATATTTTTTAATACATTTTGTACTTTTAAATACATTTGTATATATAGAATAATTCATATATATTTATTTATATTATTTTCATTTATACTTGTTTCTCTTGTAATCTGTGGCAGTCTCTGGCAAAGGAATTTCCTTTGTGAATAATAAAGTTCTTTCTTATCTCTTATCTTATCTTATCTTATCTTATCTTATCTTATCTTATCTTATCTTATCTTATCTTATCTTATCTTATCTTATCGGCTCAACAAAACAACACCAAAACTGGAGCATGAGTCTCGCGCTGTCTGCCTAAGCAACAGCTTAGCAACCCCCTGTCTAACCACAGCATATTTACATTTACGGCATTTGGCAGATGCCCTTATCCAGAGCAAGTTACATTTTATCACATTTTTTGAACACAACGAGGGTTAAGGGCCTTGTTTAGGGGCCCAGCAGTGGCAGCTTGGTGACCTCACCTCACTAAGCAAGACATACTGTTTAAATGTAATGCCATGATGAAATTCAGGTGCGTTCGAGTCACAGCCCAGTCACCAATCAGACCGACAAAACAAAAGAAAACAAGAACACAACAATAACAGTAATTAAAATCATCTGTACAATAAAAGGGAATTGGCTGAATATTGACTTACGATATAGATATGAATATGGTGGTATGAATATAGTAGTTCTATACTGTTTATAAATAAAGTGCATATATATAAAAAGTATGTAAATGAGCAATTAAGACTTTATAATTTATATTCAATTTTTTTCTATTCCTGTAAAGCTGCTTTGCAACCAAGTCCAATTGAATTTGCCAGGAATGCATTTTGTTAAACAAATCCCGTCCGAATAGGGCTTAATATCAAACCCAAAATATTAACAAGCTATATAAACCTGACATTTTTCCGTAGACGTGATTCACTGGTTAGCAAAAAAGATGAGTAGGTTTGTTCCATAATTAACCGTGTCATCCGTGCACCTCAACCCCGTCCTCCACATATCGGAGACCTGATTTTGCCCGCTAAAGCCGAGATGCCGTGTAGGAGTGAGTGTAGGAGTGTGTTCAGGACACGTGCTCTCCGTTGTGCGGGCTAAAGCTTTCAAAACAGCACGATACAAATCAGAAACAATGAGTCAAACATGCGTGTAAGATCATGGAACTTAAAAAAATTCAGGCTGTTTAACACATGCTCTGCATGTCCTTGAGGAGGAAATGAGAATAATAAAAATGCTGAGTAAAGCTGTTAAAAATAGTGGCAGGAAACTCGGAGTGACATTTTTTTTTGATGTTGTTGCCGCATTGGCCTTATAGTGTTAAGCCGGCTGTGCTTTTAGATCAAATCATACATAGCTGATGTGACTGAAATGAAAAATAAGTAGGTAGAAATGGAAAATCAATTCAAGTTACCTGTGAGAAGCTGAGCCAAAATCTGCGATCATTTTAGCAAGCAAGAAAGTATCAATGCTGGTTGACTCAGACGTCTCAGAGCGCAAGACGAGTGTTGTTCTTTAGACTGGCACACGTCGTGGGTGTTTTTTGTTGCTTTGTGTGAAAGCCTTAGAAGGAAAGAGCCAATTTGGCACAGTGGAAAAAAAGACGTTAAGAGAATTAGAAACCCGCGCCAACGTCTTTCCGTCAACAAAGTCGTCGCAGCAGCAAATCAATCCTAGCAAACCTTGAGAACATGACTAAGATGGATGCAGTGTAGCTTTATAGCGCCGTAATGCACCAGACTAAGCTGGGATTTTATTGACGATGGCCTTGGAAAGGTCTCAGGTGCAGAAAAGTGTTCTCATTTACACGTCGGATAGGGGGGAGCTACGATACCGAGGCTTGAGGGTGGGTCATGACTCCGTATCCAAACCGAACACAATTAACATACTGAAGCTGCGGCTTCAACAAAGGACCAGATCATAAAGGGCCTCCTGCTGATCTTAAAATTAGGAGAAAAACTGAGTTGAACCATTGACTTCAATTAGAACAGCTTGATATTTCACATTCACATGAAGAAGGTTCAGATGGAGAAGTACCTGAGGTTAGACGCAGCCTGTTTGCTTTTCAAAAAAAGAGTCTGATAAAAGACTTTTCAAATCTAAGTTGCTCTATGGACTAAAAATGAAGAAGAAGAAATAATACACATGATGGTAACTAACATCATTGAATAGTCTGGTTTCCAAGAACTCTGAACAATGCACACTTTATCGCATACATTTATTTTGTAATAAGAGTTTCAGGAATTTCATGAGCTCAGATAACTCAGTCAGTAGAGCATCAGATTTTTACTCTGAGGGTCCAGGGTTAAAGTCTCTGTTTGTGGCTTATTATTTGAGGGCAGTGCTGGCTCAAGCAGTTAAGGCTCTGCGCTGTGGTTCAGCACCACCATCTTCCTACTGTTGGGCCCCTGAACAAGATCATGTGGAATAAGCAATAAATGAGTTGAATAAGCAATAAATGGGTTTTGAGTCATGTTTTGAATGTGATGAGAGAGTCTGGGAGAGAATTCCAGAGACGATGAGCAGTGCGACTAAATGCTCTAGCACCCAGGCTGGTTAGACGGGCAGGGGGTGTAATGAGGAGCCTTGATGAGGAAGAATGGACAGTCTGGAATGTCACTGTGCTGTAATGTATACACTACCTGTCAAAAGTTTGGACACACCTTTTAATTCAATGGTTTTTGTTTAGGGATGTATTTTCTACATTCTAGAACAATACTGGAGATTTCAAAACTATGAAATAACACACATGGACTTAAGTAATCCAAATGTAATGACAACAAAAAACAGTCAGTTGTTATTTTAAGACACGAAGGTCAGGTGTTCTGGAATAGTTCTTGCAAGAACAGTATTGTCAAGTGCATTTACAAAACCCATCAAGCACCATGATGAAACTGGCTCACATGAAGACCATCCCAGTAAAGCAAGACCAAAACTGACCTCTGCTGCAGAGGAGAAGTTCATTTAGAGTTACCAGCCTCAGAAATCACCAATTAACAGCACCTCAGATTAGAGGCGTTATGAAGGCTTTACAGAGCGTCAGTAGCAGACATATCTCAATATCAACTGTTCAAACGAGATTATTGTGTATTTCGGCCGCCTTCAGCATTGTTTTACAATGTAGAAAGAAATAAACATCAGGAAAGACCATGGAATTAGAAGATGTGTCCAAACTTTTTTGACTGATAGTGTATGTGACAAATAAAGACTTCTGTTCTATGTTGGTTAAGGTTTTCTGGCATTACACACAATTTCCTTTAACTGCCTACTGATACTGTTACAGTAGGATTTAACAGTAAACCATACTGTAGCTTCATTTCTTCCTATAGAGCGTGATGCGGCAGCACTTTAGACATCCTATAGCCAGTCCAGCTCTCGCATCTCTAAATTTTCAACTTTCAAGCTAACGCCATTGCTCTATAACTAGCTAAGCCTAGGCTCTGCTTTAACTCAGGGCAACTGCGTCGTAATGTCTAGTTGCCTTGTATTCTGAAATTTTTGCGTGTAGCTACCTATGTTGAATTTCTCAACATTATGATGTCGAATGGCATTGGGGAAAATTGGTTTAGTAAAAAAAAATGCTCTTGTTCTTGCTCCTTTGCGGTTAAGAGCTAACAGAAAACCTGAACCCTATCTCTTTGGTTTGAAATTTCTCCTAATAAACACTGAAATGTGATGTCAAGAGCAAGAGAACTGCTTGCATCTCACTGGAAAAATGGAAAAATACCAACCAACAGGACCAAAGTAACAAAAGAATCACAACTGCGCCAATCTATTTATTCTGTATGTAATACTTATGTTAATTCTCTTTCCTTTAATAGGAGGATTACGCTTGTGTAATTTCTAAAACAATGTAGAAATTCATTAGCTCTGTCTTTCAACAGTTTTTATTTTTTTTATTTTTACTTGCAGTGGTTTACATCATTTTGTCCTATATGTTTGGCAGTGTGGAAAACTCTATCAGTTGTTACTTTGGCTTTCTGACAACAAGGCAAAATGACATGAGAGATGACATTGATGAGATCATTGGCCCATAATAAATAAATAAATAAATAAATAAATAATACTTGTATATTCATGTATTTCATATTATTTTTAACAAAAGAATAAGAATAAATATAAAGTATGAAGACTATATTTATTATATATTATATAATATATATTTATATCAGCATATCATTTACTGTTTTCACATGCCATATATTACTGTTCTCCTTTTTTCCCCCTAGGTTTTGTCTATTATTCTACCTTGTACAGCCTTCCACTTATTGTACAGTAGATCTGCATTTTATTTCCTTATTATTCTCTTTCGTATCTTATTTTATTTTTAATTCTATTTCTAATTCTATATCTCGATTTCTTTTATACACAGACATATATAAAAAGTATTTCTCTACATGTCGTACTGTGTATGATTGTGAATGTGGCAAATAAAATTGAAATCAGATTTTTTTTTTTTTCTTCAAAAGTCAGTATTTGAATTTGTCTCTTGAAGTTTGCTCTAAAGTTTTCAATGTCAAGTTTAATATAATAATAAATTAATAAGTTAATAAACCGAAACAATAAATAGAAACTGGTTTAAGAAATCATTGTGTTGCTATCTTTCAGTAGAAAATGGGAACGGAATCCTTGAATGCAATTTCGTCCATTTTTTTTTTTTAAGCTGGAGTTTAAACGCTAGAACTTTACCTCTGGTTGTTATTTATAGTAGTGTGTGATTTTCAGAACTAGAAGAAAGTAGATAAAAATCTCATTATGGGAAGGGTTTTTTTTTTTTGTGATTATGCAGCACATTCTGTAATTGGAGACAGGAAAGCACAGACCTAACAGATCTAACCATTTTAAAATAGCAGAGTTTTCTGAATGTGTTTTTTTTTGGGGCAGGATTTATTTTTCCACATAAGGTAAGGTGTATAAATGTTCAAATGACATTAAAGAAATGTTTAACGTTGTGAAAAGCTTAACAGACGGTTCCTGAATGATTGAAAAACGGCAAAGAGAAGAAGAGGTGACGGTATGTTCAAGTCCTTCTGGGAAATCTGGACGGTATTTGCGAGTTGGGAAGTCGTAATTACGACGGCAGGTGCGTTCTTCAGTCAGAGCAAGAAGGGTGTGTACGTAAAATAATAAATTTTTGTGAATCTACTTCAAGAACATTAGGAAAAAGAAATGCTTATTCTTGTAGTGTGTTTCACTTTTTTATGTTTTGAGTCAATTTACGGCAAACTTTATTATTACATATTATATTCTACAAGGCTATTGTAATGAGCTTGTTTCATTGTGGGGTTTTTTTTTGTTGTAAAGCCTGAAATCAGCTTCTAAAAGACGTAACCGATCGATTTCAACAAATTTACCATCAATTAGAAAGAGATTTTTTTACCGAAACAAAGCCAATTCTGAGCTCAAAGAAAAGTTTCCCACTCGTAATTACGACTTTGTAATGGCATTTATTTGCATTCCACTCATAAATCTGATATTCCCGAAATGACTAGAACACACCGTTATAGTAATTTATGATGTATGTAATGTGTTTTTCATTTAAGAGATCTATCTTGGTTAACAAACATTTGAGGTTAGCAGACGTTCAGTCATACTGTACCCTAGGTGTTTTGGTAACATTATGACAATTACTTTGTGAGAAATCCACCATATTGTTTAGACACAGAGTTAAATTTAATTAAAATGGGTAAATAGTTAATGGTCTAATTATATTTACTGATTGTTGTTAAATTCAAGGTTAGATTTGTTGTTAAAAAAAATTACATATAACACAACAGCATTTTATAGTTCCGTGTGGAAAAAAACCCCAGAAGAGAAGCAAGGTCTCTGAGATATCAAATACATTATGACACAGCTTCCCAAACTCAATAACAGTAAAAGTAACTCCGATTTCCTTATCACGAAATTCCTTCATACTAGTTTATGATCACACCCCAGTCAAGATGTTTGATAGAAGAAATAAAAAGCAGTCGTTCCTTCTGAACTGATCCCGGAGGCAGAAAAAGAGATCTGCTTTATATGGGTAAGCTGACAGAGCCTGAGTGTGATAGCCTTGTCCTTCAGAACATCAATATCTTGCAGCAGTACACAGGCTGGGGAATTTTTTATTTTTTTGTAAATGACCGTTGTACCTCATTTTACTGACATGCTGTCATAACAAGGGGCTTAATTTCAGCCAGACGCCGCGCGACGCACATTATCAGGACGGTGATTCTCATCCTGCTGAAAATGAATGATTGTCCTCAACGCTGTGCCGTCAGATCCAGTCAGCGTATCAGCAGGGTCTTAGATCAGATGCAGGACACGCTAATGTAAACAGAGCTGAAATACAGCTGTTTAGTCTGTGGTTTTTTTTGTTTTGTTTTTTTACAGAAGAGCATGGCAAGTTCTGACTGTACCCTGACAGAGTTTGATATCTATAATAGACTTTTCAAGGTTTAAAGGAAACTTTAAAGGTTGTACAACACAGTGTTCGTTTTAAAAAAAGTTAAGAACCCTTACTTAGCAATAAACTCCACAATTTATAAGAACATAGGATGCAATAAATAAATAAATAAATATTATTATTATTATTATTATTATTATTATTATTACTATTATTTCAGAAGTATCAGAAAGAAATGTAGAATTTTACCCATATGACACTCATTTAACCCTTTCATGGATACTTCCTTTTAACTATATCTAGATTTTCCTTTTTATTTAAAATTGCATAATATATGTATTTTGATTCTGTCTAAATTAAATATATAACGAGATAAAAGTATTGTCCAAGAGTATAAAAGGCTGAACAGAATATTTGAAATAATAATAATAGATAGATAGATAGATAGATAGATAGATAGATAGATAGATAGATAGATAGATAGATAGATAGATAGATAGATTCTTCTTCTTCTTCATATTCTTCTTCTTCTTCTTCTTCTTATTATTATTCATAATACAAATCAATCAGTCAAAACAATCAAACAAAGAAACAAATAAATAAATATAAATGGGGGGGTCCTAAACATTCAGGTCTAAATTTTTTATTTATTTATTTATTTATTTATTTAATTTTATTTTTCTTTGCTTATTTAGATAATAAGATTTTAGCATTTAACAATGCTGAATAACATTTTTTGGAAGTAGTGAAGGACAATGACTCTTTTCTTAAGATAATCTGACAAAATAGTTATTGATAGTATCCCCTGTTTTAGTTTATTAAGAATATTAATGTCTCTATTATGTCTGAACTCACCCCGGTGACGTATCGCGGCCTGAACTGCACCGTCCCGAACAGGCCCAGAATCACTGTGATGATGTGGATGAAGTTTGTGAGGATCGGCGCCCACTGGTAACCAAGAAAGTCAAATATTTGCCGTTCCAAAATGCTAATCTGTAACAGAAACAAGTAAGATGAAATATTAGACCAGGTCATTAACTAGCCTTTAGGATAAAAAAAAAAAACAGTTAGAAATCCTATAGCAAGAAATCAATGCAATGCTATCATGCTTTCACTGAAATGACCCATGTGTAGCTGCAGTCATGTTCCATTTGCTTTTACGTTCATTTGGTGTTGCACTTCTCATAAACTGCAGATTTGAATTGTCCAACTTGTGTCATATTTATAATTTCTACCAAATGTCGAACTGTCACGTCCTCCCTAATCGAACCATCACATTGTACATTCTAGCCTATCACCGTACTCCATTTGTGACCGTATGACCTTATATGGTCATAGCTTCCTGTCTCTGTTAGTTCACTTTATCTGGTGATACAGTGGGGTACTTCCACTATTGTTTCCTATTCCTGCTTTCTAGTCTGTGTATTCATAACCTAAATTAGAGGGGTAATGCAATCAGTATATTATAGTGCTTCAAATATCTGTATCTGTATCTATATTTAAATCCAAAGTAGAAATCTCTGGAAGAACTCTCGATGATCAGCCTGACGTGTGAATTTTGGCTCTGACAGTTCCTCACCCTCAGCTACATCAATTTGTAGTGTTTCATCAGTATTTTTCTTTTTACCTAGCGTAATGGGAGCAAAATATTTACAGAAAAGTTCTAAAAAGACAAAACCTTTTAGTTTTTTCACACAAATGTTTCTATCTTCAAAGTAAACGGTGATATCAAACCCAGTTCTGCCCTCTGAGATGCCCCAAGTGCATATTTATAAGCATCTAAAATTTGAAGGGGTTATCTTTGTGTAAGGCTAACAGAGTCCTGACTCATTTTATATCAGACTTGTGGTGATAAAATAATTTATTTGATTGAAAAATGTCTATACAGATTTCTATTCCGCTGGCACAAAGGAACACCAGTGTACATGTAAAAGGGTTAAAAATCCTGCTTATTGAGAAGATCATTGGAGTCTCTCTCCACTCTATCAGGGACATTTACACCACACGCTGCATCCGCAAAGCCAACTGCATTGTGAATGATCCCACACACCCCTCACATTCACTTTTCACCCTCCTGCCATCTGGAAGAAAGTTCCAAAGCATTCAGGCCCTCACAACCAGACTGTGTAACAGTTTCTTCCCTCAAGCCATCAGGCTCCTCAACACACACACACTCATACACACATACACACTCAGCTGTGTGAACTCAACTGAACTGTACAGAACTCAAACACACACTCAAACACTCATCCAATATACATCCATGTCTACAGCATCACCTATATTAAAACTGTTTACATGCTGTTTTTGTATATATATATGTTTACAAGAATCCCCTTTATCTTTGCACAATGTACTGTATTGGCACTGGTCGGCGCCATTTTGTGTATCTGTCCTGTACTGTTTTGTAGTGTATTGTCTGTTTGTCCTTAACTTTGTGTTGTTTTATGTAGCTCTGTGTTGTTTTATGTATCTCTGTGTAGCACCAGGGTTCTGAAGAAACGTTTCGTTTCACAGTGTACTGCGTCAGCTATATATGGTTGAAATGATAATAAAAGCTTCTTGACTTGACTTATATCTAGTTCATAAGACCTTAAACGCCTGTCTGAAATTTGACACAGTAAAGCTAGTTAGAAAGAATCAAGTATCAAGAATTATAGAGGGTCAGAAAGAGTCTGCAGCTCAATAAGGCCATGGAATAGACACACACAGTAGAACATTATAATACTCATGTCTTGCTTATTAAAATATTCCAAAACAACACACTTTATTGCCCTTGCCTTCTCCACCTCACACCTACACTACAGCATCTCACAGTCATGGAAGTTCATATGCTCGCTTCAGTTTGTGTTACGAACATGAAAATCATTTTTAAAGCGGTATTTATGCTACAGGGATTGCGTTTAGGCCATTTAGACATTCACCTCAGGTCAACGACACATCTATTTCTAAGTAGTGACCAGAACATGAGGGTTAATTGGGGCCGAAATGAGGGACTCGCCATCGTACCGCAAGAGCACAGATAGCTTGCAAATTAAAAGTGACAAGGCCAGCTTCTGGGTTCAACAAGCAATGGTACTTCAGAGGGAAGGAAAAGAAAAATGTCAGGTCTTATTCCCAATGAAGGTTTACCCAGTGCCATTGGGAATAGCATAGCTAATGCTAATGCCTTCTGAGACCTTGCTTGCCTGCTATTGCTTTCTCTGTATCTCTTCACACAAAACTGGCCTTGATTACCAATACTGTGATAAGTAAGTGAGTTTTTAGTGTCAACACTGGAAACCTAATATCAAGAGATTTTTTTCCTCTATTTTTTTATGTAGCGTGAGCAGTCCTAATCCTTTGTAAACTCACCATTCACAAGGAGATTGTCCCTCATATCAAGTTCAGTTATTTTATCCTTCATAACTTTTCCCTTCAAGTGTTAATCAAGCAGCAAGGTGAATGTGATCTGACCATATAGAACACAGTTATATAAGAAAAATTATTTATAATCACACTCTAGGGTTTCACACAGATCGCTTTTGAGGCTGGTTCCTCACCAGGTTTCTTCCTCATATCATATCATAGGGAGTTTTTCCTCACCACCGTCACCTGGCTGTAGCTCTTTTTGGCTCAATTCAAATGAAAACTTATTTTGAAATTGCAATTTATATCCTGAATGTATATATTTCTGTAAAGCTGCTGAGTGTTTTCGACAATGTCTATTGTAAAAAGAAATGTATTAAATGTATGATATAAAAGATAAGCGTGAGATCAACACTCAGCTATTTCAAATAGTTTTTTCACCTGAACTGAATTGAGTAGTTGTGATGTCACACTTCACACTCGTGTTAAATTTCTCATATGAAAGAACTTGCAGGGTTTCATGTTTTTGTTTTAAACACTTCTTTCTCTTGTTCTAAAAACACTTTAGTTGTGCTGCTGTTGTGGTCCAGTTGTGATCTTTGGACCAGTGTTATTATAGAGAGGTGAATTGTTTGAACAGCTGGAAGCTCACACCCCGCCCCTTTTCCCATCGCTCTGATCATCAGTAGCTAAACACAGAGTCATGGTACTCTACACACAGAAACCCAACACGCAGTGATAAATTCATTTATTTGAAGTTTTGCCAATGAAATCGAAAGCCAGTGTACTGATAGGAAGGGTTAATGCAACAGTGAAGCTTTTAGTCCATGTATCAAATGTTCACTCATGTTTTTGCACCCACAAACAAAGACATCAGCAAAGTGTTGGCCGTTTTGTTGAGCTATGGTGTTCTGTACTTGCTTCTGCTAACACAGGCAAAAATGACTCTTCGGAATGATGAAGAAAACTTTCTAAGTATGGTTTAAGCATTTAAGGAACTCTTTTTACTTTCTGTCTTTTTGTTGTCGGTTCCATGTTCAGCATTGAACTGTTCTGTCATGTCACAACCCAACACTTGAGGTTTACGGCTCATATGGAAGTAGACATTGCACGTAAAATATATTATAAGCTTTGTGATGAACTATAGTTTTCTTAGTTTAGTCAGTTTCCTTCATATGGTCAGTCTCCGCTATTGTGTGTAATGCAGGAAGTGGTGGAATTCAGACGTCTTGATTAATATGGACAGTTTAAACATAAAGGAAAATAATTAGAAGCAGTATTAATAGTCTTTCTCTGCTTGTTGAACTTACTTCTCTGCTTAGCATATAAAAAAACAGACCCAAGCTGCCCAAGCTACTGATTATCACATAATACTGGCTTTATATTAAATGTGGAAAACTCATAATATTGGATAATGTTTAACCTGAGCATGTGTTTAAAAAAAAAAAGCTGTGAGTTGGCTTCAGTGTCAAACACATTGTGTGAGTCACTTTAAGATGTCAGTATGACTAAGTTCACACACTTAGTGAGAGAAAAACAAGTCTACAGAAAATGGTGACATAACTGGACATCACTTCATGCCACAAATTCATCATCATCCGCCTGTACCGTAGCATCTGTTAACACTTACACTCCGGTCGAGGCAAAATGACGCCAATGAACGATGAAGGAAACTTTCTGAGTATGGTTTAAGTACTTACTCGTTCAATAAGTCAAAAAATTGACTTTCTGCCTGTTTTGTTGTTTCCATGTTCCGCACTGAATTGTTTGTGACAGTTTATGGCTCATAGGAAGTGGACATTCAGAGATGTAAAAAAAATTGTAGTTTCATAAATATTTCAGAAAACATTTACTTAGCCTACTAGAGGAAATATATTTAAATCCACAGAAATGTTTCTGTATCTTCACAGTAAACGGTGATATCACACCTATTTCTGCTCTCTGAGATGCCTCAAGTGCTTTTTCATAAGCATCTAAAATGTGAAGGTGTTTATCTTCAACCAGTAAAATTCTGTGTAAGGTTATCCAACAGAGGGAAAAAACACACGTCTTAAACTGAAAGCCAACAGAGTTCTGATTCATTTTCTATCAGACTCACAGCCAGAACATACTTTTTGTTTATACTGACTGTTAATGTCAGATAATTTGATTTTCATTCCGCTGGGAGATGGATGCACTGGATGAAAGGGTTAGAATCCTAGAAAATTCAATTGGAAATTGTAGAAATAGAATTGACCTTGTTTCCCTATGACACCAGTGGACTAAAAAAATGTAAAAATGTCCTCACCAAACAAGCTAGGAATTAACTAATTCCTAATAAACTAATAAATGAATGAATGAATAATCGTAAATGACAACGTGCCCTCAACTCTCCATGACGTGAAGCACATTATACAGCATACCGCTGTAAAATAAAAGGAGATGGTCTAGGTCAACGGGACGTCTGTTACTAGCTAGCGAGCAGAACAGAGTTAATCAGCACCTGCTGTCATGGGTTCAGCGCTGACCAGCTGGTGACCACCCCCTCGAGACACGTCTCCTCTTGTCTCTCCCAAACCACGAGCCACTGCTAGCGTACATCTGGCAAGCGTGTGTATCCTGCACACGCTCCCTGCATCATCCATCATAATAAACACGGCTCTGCTGACATGGAACACCGCTGGCACGCCTCACTTGGGCAAAGTTATTAAGAAGGATATGGTTAATTAAGACATTTTCGCACTCTTGTCATGCAGCTTAGGTGGGCACGGCTTGGTGTAAAGTCTCCACTTTGCAGCGCTCCCCCTCTGCGCACCACGCTCCAATGTTTTGCCGAGGCTTGCAGCACTCAATGACACAGAAGACACCTTTGGAGCAGGTTTTGTTTTTTCACCATAATTGCCGAGCAATTTTTAATTTTTTTTTTATTTTACTCCACACACACCTGAATCCTGTGCGCTCTCTCCAGTTGTTTTGGCTCCTCTCCATGCTGCCTCACTAATCATTTCATAAAGCAGACGGCTTAAAAGATGGCTGATGTTTTACCATCTGTTTCCTTAACAGATTCAACAGAATCCAACTCAGGCTGAGAAACCAGGCTGTGAAATATTGACACTTAAGCTCTTCATGACGCAATGAAAACCTTTATTAGGAGGCGAATTTGTCTGCCGGTGTGAGGTTGCATTAGACCACTTTCACAAGCGTTCAGAGGTGTAGAGCAGAAAGAAAGCAAAACAAACAGAACATTCATTTATGCAGTTCGGCAGTTCCGTGATCGGCGAGAAGCGATGGTGAAAAGGGAGCCGCTAAAAAAAAAAATCCGTATCTACGTAGACGTTTTACGGGGAAACAAAATCAAATGTTTCATTAGTGCGTCCTAAAAGAATTAATCAAATATACAAATAAAAATAGATGCTATTCATTATAGTCTTGTTTAAAAAAAAATCGAATATATAAAAATATATATTCGTTTCATCTTTTCATGATTAAAATTAAATTAAAAGAATTGACCATTACAGACTTATAAAATAGAAAAAGAAAACAAAATGCTCATAAATTATTTAATTAAAGGATCATTATTTTAATTTTTAATTTTGCATCTTATTCTCCCTCCAATTTTTGCATATTTTATGCGCTACTTCACCTTTCACTTTGCAATTTGATCATTCACAGTAGGGTGACCTTAAAACTGGAGGTAACTGAGCTCATTTAATGATATGCAAACCTTATTTTAAACGGTTTTCTTGTGTCCATGTTCAGCACTGAATTTCTTTGTCATGTCACACTTCACAGTCGTGTTTAATACTTTATATGACAGTAGATTTAAGAAATTTGAGGTTTCCATGACTATTTTGGTTTTTACCTAGCCTTCTAGGGGCAATATATTCATAGAAAATTTCCAGAAAAACAAAAACTGTGATATAAATTGTGATATCAAACCCATTTCTCCTCTCTGAAGTGCTTGTTCATAATCATCTAAAATGTAAAGGTGTTACCTTCAACCAGTAAAATTCCGTGTAAGGTTATCCAACAGAGGAATGTCTCACACTGAAAGCCAACATGAGTCCGGACTCATTTTATATCAGACTCACAACCAACTCCATTTGTTTATACTTTTGTATATTGTAAAGTTGATTTCCATTCTGCCGGCTGAATGGAACGCCAGAAGGGTTAAAGCTCTGAGATATTTCAGTGAATTGGACAGTTCAGGGTGAGCAGCCTTTTAGATAGACTGCCACCGAGTGCTCTGGTTGAAGACAGGACGTCCCCATTATCACTAACACGGTCCCCGAGGCTCTGTTCATCCTGCGTTTGTGTGACACATTCACACAATGTGACAGCTTTATCAGATAACACTCCAGCAATTAGATGCAACAATATGGCTGGAAACAGCAGGAGTGACAGCTTTAACTTGAAACAACGCAAATAATAATGAGAAATATTATAATACTCAAGATTTGTGTGTTATTTGTTTCTAATACAAAGTTATCTGGATAGCTGGATGTCATCACGTTTCACAGTCTTCTTGTGATCATGGATAGCATTATACAGTTTTTGACACACCTTTTCTTTGTGATATTAAGTCGTGATTTACTAATGAGAAGAAATCTGTATTATCTTAAAATAGTAGTCATTGTTCCTGAAGTGGCGATCACACTGTAGGTTCACGTCGATTGGTATTTTGCAATTTTAGATAAAAACATCCAACATTCTATATTCATTAATGTAAAGATGTGATACTTTGCTCATTTGAACATGGTGGTATGATTACTTTTCTTTTTTTTTTTTGTGTCTTTTTTAATGTTGTGTCTCGGGTCTGTTGCACTTCCTTTGTTATGCTTCACATTTGTTTCCTCTATTTTTATGGCACCTCGTGTTCTTTGCGAAGTGTATAATACTAACAAAGTCTTAACTAAAATTTTAAAAGCTATATAAAACTAAACTAATAAAATGAGATAAAAAACTAATAAAATAAAAATAAAACAAAATAAAATAAAGTGAAATAAAATGAAATAAAATGAAATAAAATAAAAATAAAGAATAAATTAATAAAAAAAATAAAATAAAGTTTGCGCATTTTGGAGTGCCTTTTTTTTGTGTGTGTTAATCAGTTTAATCAAAAAGCACACTCCCTGGAATTATTTTGATTTAAAACTAGAAATTAACACATTTTTTTAGCATTTTAAATGATTTAAAACAATGAAAAAAACTATTTTCAATATTTTGAATATTCGATATTCTGCACTCCCTCTAGGTCACTGTTTGTCATATTGTTAAATATTAAAAAGAAATAAAAAGTCCTTGAGTTTTATCCCTTCTGTCGAAGCACATTTTCAAATAAAACTGATGGACTCTCACTTGTGGTCTCAGGCTTATGGACCCCACTGTGTACAAAAAGTAATCAAATTCCAAAGGTGACATGCCGATTATTCCGGATTATCCATCTGTTTCAATCTGATTTTTAATTCTGAATGTTTTGTTGAAAGATTAAGGGATTATACTTGAGTTCTTCAGGTTGTATGTAAACACAGCGGGATTTTATTATTATTATTATTATTATTATTATTATTATTATTATTAACACTTATAAATCCTCCAGTTTGGAGTTTCTATTGTCTTGCTCTCAATATTACATTACATTACAGGCATTTGGCAGACACCCTTATGTATAGCGATTTTTTTAGCTCAGGGGCCCAGTAGTGGTACTATATTACTGTGTACTATATTTCTTATGTTCTGTAAAGCTGCTGTGAGACCATGTCCATTGTTAAAAGCGCTATACAACTAAAATTGAATTGAATTAGATGTCTGCATCTAATTCTTCTCATAAATTGAAACAAGACCTATGTGTTTCACTACAATTAAGCTTTTCAGTATTGCAGATGCAGGGCATGATAAAGAGTGCTGATTTTAGTAAAGTGCACACTTCAGCAACCCTAATTGAAATGATTTTTTTTATTTTTTTATTTTCCAACCAAAGGTCTGCCACTGCCTTTCTCTCCCTTGCTTTGTATTTATTCTGGTGTGTGAGGACAAGAGCTCGTTCTAATCAGTGAGACAAAAGCCAATCAATCAAGTCTGCTTGGCTGAATAGAGAGTACACTCCAAGCTGAATTCAAACACGAGTGAGCGAGCGAGCGAGCTGTAGTGTACACGGGCATATGGTAAGAGCTACAGAGTGAACACTAATCAGGAAGACACTTCTCTTAAAAAGCTTTATCTTGAGTACAGGATTCAGAGATCTTCATCATAGTTCATGTGAAGAAACTTCTATTACAGTTATGAACAAATCAGTAGCCCTGACACAGGAAAAAAAAAAAAAGCCGATCTTGTATTTTAGGGATAAAGAAAAAAGCAGACCAAAACAAAATCGAAAAAAATGTTATGGGTCACACATGACTGGTGACATGAAGCAGAATTTACCTAGAAAAAGAAAAATGTCAAAATATATATAAAATATAGATAAAAAAGCTATAAATGATATGTGGCAGTAAATGTATAAATAAAGTGAATGTGGTATAGTGCAGATACGATATACGATTATATGTGCAATATTTGGTTTTGGTTTTTGGGTTTTTTTAAGCAGATTAATCAGTGTGCATGGATGACTGATGACATGTACTGCAGGTATATGAAAACACCAAAGAAAGTAATGTTCATACAGTAGAACACTCCCGCTAGCGACACAAAGTCAGCTCAGGGTCAAACAAAATGAAGCCACAAGCCAGGCGCAAATAATAACTTTTATGTCTGATGTGAGGACAGAAACGCCATCCAAAAACATGATGTGCTACTTTAGAAACCTGTTATTGTTATTAGAGTCGTCAGTAACATGAATAACCTCAATTTATTCTTACTTTAAAATAAGAAAACTAATAATGAGTTCATTAAGGCATGGACTAATCACAGACAGTTAGTACATGTTTGTTAGTTAATGTATTAATGTTCTATGAGAAAGAATATGATTTAAACGTGCATCATTTTACAATGTTTATATAATTTGCCAGACGCAGATGCACACACAGATATCACTGGATAAATGGCGCTTTATAATTTACGAAGATCTTCTTTATCGAACGTAGACAAAGATTTCATCTTGACTTGTTTTGTGGTGTTCTCCATCCATTTCTCATAAAATAAATCTCACTAGTAGGTGGTCTCTGTTTCTTTAATGCTGAACAATTGAATTGCTGAACATTACAGCACAGTGATTTTCTTTCTTCACATATCCCAACTTTGGAAGTTAAGGTCAGAGCACAGGGTCAGCCATGATACAGCACCCCTGAAGCAAGGGCCTTGCTCAAGAGCCCAATAGTCGCAGCTTGGCAGTGAGCTTAGCTTGAACCCTGATGCTCCAATCATCATCCCAGAGCCTTAAGCACTTGAGCCACTAGGTCTTAACTGATATTTTAACTAACAAACATGCACTAGCATGTACTTAAGGTGGTCGTTAATCACGCATGAATTCATAAGACTCACATAGCCGTTAAAGTTAGCGCTTCATTATTTGGTGATTAGTACATGCCTTAATGAACACATCATTAGTTCATTTTTAAGTAAGTATTAATTCAGGTATTAGTGCAGGATTATTCATGTGCTCTTATTGTAAAATGATACTAATTCATCACTCTATCCACCCCTGATTATGAAGCGCACGGCTTAAGAGAAAATTCTCAGCTCCCACGTTTTTGTTTACCGTTTGCTAGGTCTCCGAGTCGGTGTTACGTCTAAGTCTACATACACAGCAAGCTGCCACACAAAAAAATTCCAAAGAACAAAGGCTCTGTTTGTCTGATTTGCACTGCACCTCCTTTGACTGTTGTGTCTTTTTCCATCAAACATTTGCGCAACCTCTGAGAAGCCAGTCATCTCCGGCACCACAGTTTCCCACAGGCTATTTCAGAAAGCTCTTGATGGTGAGTATCTTCCACATGATTTATTTTTTTCTTTTTCTATCTTCTTTTTGTGTCCATTTACCATAAAAACAAGCACACTTCTCAAAAAATCGGTGTGCATATGTACATTTTTGACTTCATGACTAAGAAATTGTATCTTTTTACACCCCTAACTATAATTTTAAATAATAATCTACAAATCACAGAACATATCAGAGACACATACAATCATAGAATTCTACAGTTTCATCACGATCCTTTCTGCTTGCTGACAAACTCCTGGCTGCGTCCTTCTCAGAGTTTCTCAAAGCCTCATGACAAAACTTCTATAAACCCACATAACAGAAATGATTAGACAGGAGAAAGGACAGTACATTATAAAATCATCAAAGAAGCAGCCGAATACAGAGCAAAACATCACAGAGAAACATTCTGTAGAAAAGCAGTGAAAGAGGATTGCTAGGGAGGATGAAAGAGAAAAAATGCAGCCAGGTCGATGAAAGAACAGAAAGATGTAGGCAGTTTAGATCCGCTGGGATCCTTCACTGCCATAACAGCCAGCCAACAGTGTGAGATATGCACATAATAATGCCCTTCCTTTTGTTTCGGAGGGCCCCTCGGCTGTAAAAGGTTCGAGAACCCCTGCTGTAGGTAACAAAGAAACACAAGTCATTAAAGCTTATGATGAACTTATGATATTAGGAAGCCTTTTTCTTTACCTAATAGTTTGTGATGCATAATGCACACACACACTGCTTCTAATATTCAGTACATAAAATTCTATATTAATTAATATTTCAGTGTATTCAGAATCTAAAACTAGTGCAAACTTTATTTCCATTTTATCCTGCAATTTATTCCACTTTATTATATAGTTTATTCCACTTGATTTGCATTTTATTCTACAGTTTATTCCACTTGATTTGCATTTTATTCTACAGTTTATTCCACTTGATTTGCATTTTATTCTACAGTTTATTGCACTTTATTTCCATTTTACTCTACAGTTTTTCACTTTATTTTCATTTTATTGTACACTTTATTCTACTTGATTTCCATTTTACTCTACAGTTTTTCACTTTATTTTCATTTTATTGTACACTTTATTCTACTTGATTTCCATTTTATTGTACAGTTTATTTCACTTTATTTCCATTTTATTGTACAGTTTATTCTACTGTATTTCCATCTTATTGTATGGTTTATTCCAATTTATTTCCATTTTTTTGCACAATTTGTTCTTTTTGTTTTCATTTTATTGCACAGTTTATTCACAATTATTTTCATTTCATTGTACAGTTTATTCCCACTAAATTTAATTTCATGTTTTATTTTGAATTCCATTTTTGACTACTTTTATTGTCACTGCTTTAGAAACAGATAGAAAGCATTTCACTGCATGTTGTACTGTGTATGATCGTGCATCTGACAACTAAAATTTGAATTTGATTATAAGAATGTTTAGTTCTGACTGCTAAGGTGATAAAATGCTAATTAATCGTCTGTAGCAGCAGTCTGACCGCAGTTCCAATGGCATTAATAAAGGTTAATGGGTTAATATGCTATTCTTAGAATCTCATTTTCACTCACGTTATTGCTTGATAATATAGTAAGAAATGAGAAATGTTATGTTTTGAACAGAACGCAGATTAGAAAGCATTTTCACTTGTGGTGTCAGACACCACAGAGCCCACTGTATACACCATAGCTAGATCTGAATATCCCTAGCGCCAGAAGGGAGGGCAAAGCCGGAGAAGGTGAGGGTAAGGAGTGCACACCTACAGGAAATTGATCTAACAAATGTTCTGTGATGCAGTGGCAAGCATAAAAAGGGAAAAAGACGAGCGCCTCGAGCATGCCCCGCTTCCAGACCCTACTTCCCTGCAAAGCATTAGTATAGCTGAATTCTCAGTTTTCATAAAACAGTAGGCGAGAAAAACCCGGATGTTCTGCTGCTTCTGCATTGGACACTGAGCTATCCCATAAGGCAACAGGACTGGAGCGGAAAAGCTGTCAGAATCGAAAATGGCAGAAGGCTGAGCATCTGCTCTTTTTAAGTATAAGTGCTATACGTTTTAAACACAGTGATTTTTCATTAACATTTAAAACATTTTGGAGTTTTGGTGTCAATATGGAGTTGTGTGTTGTGTTTATTCCATAGAATAATGACAGAAAAGCAGACGTCTTCATCTTTTACTTGAATAATAGAAACAAGTCTGTCTTATGTATTATCGATATGTTTACGCTTTCAGTAAGGAGACTTCAAACTTTTTGAAGGAGTCTCGAGTGTACGTAACAGTCAGAACTGTAACTTTGCTAAAATTAGGTTCTCCAGTGCAGAGAAAGAAATGAAAAGGAAAAAAGCAGAAAACAGACACCGGCTGCTATAACGTAAAGTAATAACATAAGCTAAGCTGTTTCCCAGACATTGAATGTAATTATAAATGGGTGAAATGTATAACTTGTCATTTTTAAATAACTTAAAAATCATCAAAGTTGCAGCGGTATAAGAAGAATATACATTTCAGGATGTCCAGATATTGAAAATGAATGTCATGATTTATCTCGCCACCCAGTTTGTTGAATCTTTTCCTCTAATCCCAGTCCATTTTGTTTTATTCCATACTTGACAGCGCTTCTTTGATCCATAGACGACATATCAAAGCTTAAAAGCATCTTCTCTTCTAGAAAATGCATTTCAGAAATCCTAACCTTTAAAACAAATCTTAAACCTGTCCTGACAGTATTTTTTATTTATTTTTTTTGCTTACCCAGAAGGAAAGAAATGATTTCTGAGCAAATACTTCCAGCCGCTCACTTTTGATGCTGACACTGTTGGAGTCTCTTAAAGGACACCATTTAAGCAAAAGTGACAAAAACAATGCACTTGTTCCAAAGAAAAAAACAAAAAACATATCATCGAGGTAGACAGCTTAAATAAAAAGAGACATGACTCTGCGCACTCTTCAAAACGTGCCGCTGAAGCACAGCGAGGACGCGCATTTGCATGCGGCCAATTAGAGGCTGCGGGAAAAAATGCACACGACTCCAAAGCTGTCACAGAGATTTGGCCTGCGCTAGGCACTGACGCGCCACTGCGGATGACGCATGTCTGACATTCGAGGCTACACACGCCATTTGTCACGCACCATGCTCATGATTTCCAGCGTCGTTCCCCTAGTGTTGTGATAGAGACGATGTGTTTAAGTGCAGGCCTTTTTTTTTTTCTTTTTTTTTTATTCCATGGAGAGCTTCCGTAGCTGCTGTCAGGGCATACAGCAGAACATGAAAAATGTTGTTCATTATCTACTAGGCACAACTGTCCTTCCGACCGCTCGCTCTTTGACCTGTATCCACAGCGACGCTTCAGCAACACTAATGTAGAAAAAAAAAAATACCCTTCCCATGTTAGCACAGAAAGATGTGTATTCGTTTCGAAGTCATTTATATACAAAATATACAAAAAAATATAAAGAATTCTTTATTTCGATCTTGTTGGATATGAAAATGTGATGATATAAACAGGAACTAGGAAAACAACCTTAAGTTCTCCTTGAATTCTTACAGGTTACTTTATTGCCTCAAGTGAAACTGATTACACGAGGGACTTCTTCCCACCTGAGCAATAAAATGAGGTGTGTTTGAAGAATATTTTATTTATTTCAATATTTTATACTGCTAACTAGCTAAATCAACTAGCCTACACTCTCACTAGCTGCCTCTAGGGTTAAGGGTTCGATTTCTTTGTTCTTTGTTCTTTGATTTCAGGGTTCTCTGGTTTCCTCATCCAGGTCCAAAGGCATGTATTGTAGGCTAATTGGAATCTTTAAATTGTATAAATTCTATAAACAGGTGTGTGAGTGTGTGTGATTGTGCTCTGCGATGGGTTAGCACCCCGTTTTGGGTGTCTCCTGCTTCATGCCCCAAGTCCCTTGGGATTGACTCCAGGGTCCAAGTGGATCAGTGGTACAGAAATTGTATGGATACATGTAAGGATAGATGAATTTAATTTGATAGGCAGATCGATTTTATGCATCTAACTATTAAACTTGTCTTACCATATTAATACCTGACGTTATTTCATTAAACTAGATAATTAGCAAGCTAATAACATAACTTTAGAAACATACATAACTAATTCAAATGCTAATTGAAGAGAACTCTCATGCAGTGAGGGGATGCATAACTGGAAGAAAGAATCTGATTTCATAAATCAAGTAGTTGTATTTAGTCTAGTCATTAAAAAAAAAAAGAAATTATAACCCTTGACTTTATTCATTCACATGAATCCATAAACAGCTTAAAAGCTTATAAAATGTCTGTAGAAATATTCTATAACTTTAAACATTAAGATTTAAAGATCATATCCAAATTTAATTTCAAATTAGGTAATTTTACTTTATTTATTTATTTATTTATTTATTCATTCATTCATTCATTCGTTCCACACCGGTCTAATCTCGCAAAAATAATTTTACTATTTCAAACATTTTTACAGCCAGAACACAAACCCTCTCAGTACAGATTATGAATACAATCCAACAATTAAAATATTAGGCTCAATATAAAGTGAAATAAAACAATAATAAATGGGTACATTGGATCCACATGACTGAATCGAGTATCGTTAACACAATTCATTTTCAGACATCCAGCATGATATTCAAAGCCCTGAATAAAAACAAACACTGTGCTCACAATCGAACACAACGCCGGTGTTTTCTATCAGACGCATCACGCCACTGCACTATTCTATTATACATGGTTTAACCACCTACTTTTAATACTATAGTTATAGTGCAGGTCATATCAGTGGTAACATTCTTGTGAGATTTCACACTGTTATTGGTTTCACGTTAATACAACATGGATTTACGTAACTAATTTAATTTAGAAATTTGTTTGAATTAAATTTAGTATATTTACTCTACATTTCATAATCAACAGCATAATCAGTTTCAGTCATTAGGTTCCAGCTGATATTTTTTTCTGGGCAATAACTTTTAGTTAATGTCCAGTTTTGAACCCCTGGCTATCTATCATGGTTCTTCAGAAAGTCCCTAAACATCACTTCATGGAATGAAGCATTATGAAAGAATATTTATTATATCTTTAGTTATGTAATTCAACAATCTAACCATCACAGGGTGCAAAATTATAACGAGGTTTGAGATACGTATGATGTACAATACCAAATAAAAGCTCATAAAACCATTAGAGCTCTCAGCTATCATACGAAATAAAACCTCTGGGATTCACACACCGCAGGGGAATGCTTTTCCAGAAATACTGCAGTCATTTTTGCAACGATGTACCCATTTTTGCAATAATACCTCAATTTAGTATTTCAACGGTCATTTGCTGCCAAAAGGGGCCGTTAGCTGTGCTGGTTTAGCACTCGGAATTAAGTGTCAGTGACAACATCTCAAAGTGTATATGACCAAAAACCATTTCAAGGCTATCTCCTGCCTAATTGTTTGGATCACACATTTAATTTCATTTACTCTTTTAAGTGTTATTAATACTTTTATTAATTTTTTTTTTTTTTTTTTAAATGCCTGAGGTTTTTTAAAGGGATTATATGCACCCATAGAGTCTGCCTCCCTGTGCCTGAACGCATAGAAAAATAAATCAAGGAGAAAATATTTTACCCCGAAAGCACACTGGGAGTTTCTTTGATATCACCCAGAGAAGTCCCTAAGGCACAAAGACTTGTTTGCTACAAATGTCGATATTGTTAATGGCTCCAGGACAAAGGGGGCAGCAACTGAATAAAACTCATCATGATGTGCTTCAGAGTTAATGAGCACAATTCATTTCAATATTCGTTTGCATTTCAATGAGGCAAAGAAAAAAAAAAAATAAAAAAAAATAAAATAAATAAATAAATAAATGGGCTCGTCTGAAGAACCGAAATAATGATCGGCCCTAATCCGGCGGCCGAAGCGGCGCTAAACTGAAATGTCACGTTATTGAATGGGAAGGTAGCTGCCAACATGTGGAGAGAGACCTCTGTGAGACGTGCCACTATAAATCAGTGCTCAGGAGGATTAATAAGACTTTTGATGGCAGCATACAGAACAGACATGAACAGCTGGACATCTGGACATTTCTATACTCGATCGGAATACTCTGTCTTGAGTAAGGAGGTCTTTAGGACCCAGGATCAATGCCAGGCACGAATTCCTTACAAACCACAAATCATATTATCGCTCGTTTGCTGATCACATGACCTGCGCCTATTGCTCTGGACCTCCATTACATGATACCTTGTTATCTTAAACACTCAAATCAACCAGCCATTTAGACTTCCCAAACTCCGAAGGCTGAATTAGAAAACAAAAACGATGAAATTCCGTTGATTATTGATCTCAGTTTTTTTTTCCTATCAGACCACAGTTTTGTGAAAACTCCATACAAAAAGTACTATTACCATTTTAACAATTCACATAGGGTATAAAACGTTATTAAGGATAAGAATAGCTTTAGGGGCAAAAATATTATTTAAATCTTATATCTTTTCTTGCAACTTGGTATGAAATAAACAAAAATAAACCATGCCTCCCTCATTCAGTCAGATTTATATACATTTTTAATGAAATCTGCTTGTTCTTGAATAAGTATAAGGAAACATTGTAAAAATGACTATTTTTAGAACGTTAATTTCTAGACTCTCAGTCTGTGTGTGTATGTGTGTGTGTGTGTGTGTGTGTGTGTAGAACTATCTACCTCATACCTTTCAGAGTGATCGATGACTTGTGTTGCTCACAGTGTCAACCACTGCTCTGTTATTACTGCCATTATTGTGCATCACTATTATTATAGCAAGTTAGCCTTCTTCAATTTGCAGGATTATACTGTTTGCAATCTGACTGACTGCTTTATGACCCCTAAGCACTACAAAACACTTTGGAGTTGTTGCTCACTTTGTTCTTCCTACAAGTGGTCGCTTATTCAACTGGGAAGAGATTTAGTCATCGGCAAATTAGCATTTTCAGCACTTGTGTCAATACAGCCTGTTGCAGAGTAAAGTTTACAGTATATCTACAGAACTGAGACCCGGGTCATCTATAACCTGAACGCTGATGCAGATAAGGGCTGCGTAATATGGATCTTATTTTAGTATAGTATAGTAGTGGTTTATCATTTGTACAGTGGGTGGTTTTTGTTTCAGGAGAAGAAGACAGAGATTTTTATTCCTACACACATCACTGAATCTGGATGTGCTTCTTGTTATACAGTATATTGAATATATATTCAGTATGCAGTGAACCGAAAAAAAATAATCAACTGCCACCCCAGAACTAAACCTAAAATGATTCCTGGTCAATTTTTCTTGACATAAATTAGCTTGACATTTCATTTACACAAGTCCACAGACAAGAAACTGGACCAAAGCTGCATGCTAAATGCAGACATAAATGTAGTCTAATTATTTCGTTCTTATTTCGATCTGTTCGATTTAAGATTTATGCACCATGTATAGAGGTTTTCTCAATGCCAAACTAAATAGGGCTGGTGAATTCACTGCTTGATCCAGATACATTTTAAATGTATACAACTTGTATACATGATATGGACAAAAGTGTTTGGACACCTGTCCATCAGACCCATATATGCTTTTTTTATGCATTTGGAAACCACCGGAGTTTATAGGGCCTTCATTCTTTTGGGAAAGCTTTCCCCCATGACTTGGGAATTTGTTTATTTATTCACAAGAGCATTAATGAGGTCAGGTGTTTCACTGAAGCGAAATCTTTTATCTATATTCTAAGGAATGCAAAGACAATTTTGCACTTCCTGATTGAGGCAACAGTTTCTGGAAGGCCATATATGGCTATGATGGTCAGGTGACTACTCAGCTACTACTTATAGCTATATAACGTGCCCTTTCATAGCCACTCTAGTCAAAATGTTCAGGATCTGGACTGTACTACTGCACTGATGCTCAATTGCCAAGGGCAGCTTCTCAAGTATCAGCCAGCCAAAGAATTGCCTTTGGTCAACAATATCCTGGTGTATACAGTATACAAGTGTACTCAATGAGTTGATTTGTACACTTTTCACAAATGTGTACAAATACAGTACAAAACAGCATTTGATTTGATTCCATTTTCAGCAACACAACATGAACAAACATTTTCCATGAACTGTAGACAGTGCCAACTCTACTGCTGTTCTAGCCACCAGTGCAGTCCTGAACTACTCCCGATAATCATTCCAGCACCTTTCATCTATTCGTGATGGTTGTAGTATGAACACTTTTGCCTGAGGGAACAAATACTGCATGCAGAGGCATTTTACTCTATTGCCTCGAGCTATAGTATTACTTCCAGAGGAGCTCCGAAAAGGAAAATTCCATAACACGGATTTAGTGGGGCTTAGTGCTGTCATCTCAGGGTGAGCAAATTCCCAGAGATTTATTTATTTATCGTCTGTAACTGCTTTATTATGTTCAGGGTCACTGTCCAACACATTTACACACTTTCACCTCGAGGGCCGATTTAAAGACACTAATCCACCTACTAGCATGTTTTTGGGAGGTTAAAGGAAACTAAAGAACTCATGCAGAAACAGAGAAGTCTGTGTGACTAATTATTACTGTACTTAATTAGTGGTAAGTAACTGTAAGTAATTATGATTCATGGGCTGAAATATTTTTCTGTCCACAGCTCGGAATTGGAAATTACGCATACATACATTAGATTCATTATAACTTAAAATAAAATTAAAAAAAACAAACATTCTTACTTATTCCCCACATCTTCCCCACTAATTATATATACAGTTACCATCCACTTTATTTGGAACAGCTGTACAGCTGCACAATCAAGCAATTATCCAGTCAGCCAATCGTGTGGCAGCAGATCAATGCAGGAAATCATGCAGATACACACCAAGGGCTTACGATGTTCACCTCAGAATTGGGCAAAAAACGTGATTTTTGCATTTTAAGAAACTGAAATTTATTTTATTTTTCCACACTATAATTCTGTAACATGACATGCATTATGGATTTCTGGCCACGCCCATTTCTTTTCCAAACTACACTTAACATATAATAAGCAGCAGTTCTATAGACAGAAATGGTTTGCTGATAGGAAAGAAAATAAGAAAGAACATCCAGAGTGGTTAAAACTGGCAGGAAGGCTTCAGTTTTTTACAAGTGTGGTGAGCAGAAAAGCATCACACCTTAAGATGAATGGACTACAATAGCAGAAGACCAGACCAGGTTCCTCTCCTGTTAGCCAAAGACAGGTTTCTGAGCTTCCTGCAGGCACCGCCTCACCAAAACGGGCAATTTTCAGTGTAATTTGTTTGTATTTTGAGAAACAAATCCTATACGTTCATCAGAAAAGCTCATGGGCCAGTGCACACAATAGAGCAGAACTTGAGCAGAAGTGTGCAGGATGAGCACACGTCTACTCACAGGGCTGAAAAAGTGCTAGCGTTTTCTGATTTTGATTGCCCAAATAGAATTTATTGTCAGACGATAAATGTTGCAATAGCATCTGATTGGATCAAACGTCTAAAAATGTCTAAAGAGCTCAGCGATGCTTAGAGGTCAAAGCGAATGCTCTCAGATTGCCATTATCCCACACGAGTCAGAGAGCTCAACACGGCTGATATCGACCCAAGAGCTGCTAATTGGCTGACCTTAAACTCACATTTTCTTTTCAACCGTTTTGATTTTACTGTTTATTCCTTTTCATAGTGCGGGTTTTCATGTGCCACTCCAAAGCTCCTTGAAGTGAATCTGCTTCAGAAGTGCACTTCCTAATGAAACTAGTATGACTGGGGCGGTTTGGAATTTCGATAGAGGTGTTGAATTTGTTAGTTTTCTGACTGAAACCTACTCTGAGAACATCGCAGCCTTGAAAGAAAAAAAAAAAACCTATTCAGCAGAGCTTAACCACTATGAAATACCAGTGTGAGAAGAAACAGAGATATGGAGATGATTCTTAATCACACATCTGCTCTTTTCAGGGGGAAAAAATGATGCAGATGCAAATATTCAGCTATTCTAATATTCCCACCGAATCATAAATGACTCAGATTTTTTTTCCCAGTCTCTCTGTGTTTTCTTAATGTCTCTAAAACACATGCACTATTCACGCTAGCTTTTTTCTCTGCAGCGTTTGGAGAAATTTCTAGAAATATCTGAGAGTAGACTATCGATTGTGTATAAAGAAGGCCAGGCACTGAAACCTGAAGAACATGGATACTAATTTATACACTTATACGCTATTAGATGCCAAAAGGCAGAATTATCACAGACACACTTGTTGGTTTGTAGGTTATGGATTTTAAAGAAAACGTGAAATACTTTATGAAAGATTCCATGGCACAGCAAAGAGCTGAAAACTCCTGAGACACCAACAGAATCGCTTTTATATGTCACTTTTTAACATACCGACTTTGTCACTAATGTACAGAATGTCAATTTTCGGAGAGATTTTTATGTCTCTGTGAATCAAAGTGTTTATGATGGTCTGAGTAGAGGAGGAGCATCTCAGGGGAAATGTAACTGGGTATTTTTGGCAAGAAAATAATGATTTTATGATTTTAGGTTGTCTATAAAGTCCGCTGTCTTTTTTTAATCCATTCCTGTAGGTGCTCTTTTCTCTTACCTCTTATCTATTACCTCTTCCTTAGTTCAATCTGGAATGATTTTCCTCCTAAACAACCAACCTATAAGGCTTGTGGACTGTATATTCAGACCCCAATAACTTGTCCAGTAAAGTTGTCTGCTTTATGATCATCTCGCTGTCATATCCAGTGGCCCACAAATATCAGCTCTCTAGCTGGTGAATCAGTATACCGTGAACACATAAAACTCAAACATATCTCATATTTCAGTTTTCTATATTATATAAATTTGATCACACATGTTACTTCCATGGTACTACATGCAGGATCGTAGGCTAGCTAGTGGAATTTTTTGTAATCATTAAACACTTAAAAGTCCTTGGACTCAAACAAAATATATACAGAATGTTGAATAAATCATTATGGTCAAAAAATAGTTAGCGTAAGTAATCATTTAAGAGCTAGAACAACGATAATAAGCTACTTACATTTGTCGGCTGAGGGTTCGGATCGTCCACCTTTTTTTTAATTTCCAGTTAGGGAACATAGTAAGCATCGACTCTGCATGGTTTTTATAGTGAACTGTGTGATTTTTTTACTTCCTGATCTGTCCACCTCATCAGTGCCCTGACTACCGAACTAGGGAGCTGATTAAGACACACATATGGACTATAGCCATCACATACTTTCTCACATTCACATTCACCTTTCATCTTTCTGATTGCATACACCAGAACTCAATTACACAATCACCGTCACTGTATATAAGGGGTCTCAGTTCACACACTCATTATGAAGAATATGCTCAGAGTCTTATAGCAAGACTTATATCGTTATGCTGCAGTGTTTATGGTTATATCTTTGTCTCTGGTCTATGGTTATATCTTTGTCACATAGCTTATCGTCATGGACTCCATTTCACCGCAGCCAACAATATGGCCGCCACGGACTCCAAATCCCAGCAAACACCAGCACTACCACGCTCACAGTCACCAGCCTTCTGATTATGTTCACATGTGGTCATTTATGTATGTTTGGTTTCCGTACTTTATAACATGGTATGGTTTCAGCTTCCTGTTGCAAGGTATACACACTCTTCCTTTTGGTCTGCAACATTACTGAGTCAAATTATATTTCTGATTTTGGCCGATAGTATATACAGTATAGTTTCCATTTTCGCGTGTTCCAGTATTTTTGACCAGTTCCTAAGTTTCTATGTGTGTAACTTTCTGTTATTTAAACACTCTGCATTTGTCAAGCAGTTTCCTAACTCTGCATTTGGAACTCGATGAAATACAAAGATTTTTAAAATAATGCTCATATATCATATATCTTCTCTGAATAGATTTTGCCCTTTTTTAGGGCAGAATTCCCGGATTTTTTTTTTTTTTTCACCTCGATCGATCATGACCTTTGTTTCCAATTAATTCATAATGCTTCAGGCCCGAAGCAGATGCTCTCCCAGACAGACAGCCTTACTGTAATCAGCTTTATTTCTCTCTGTATAGATTGTGAATCAGGCACACAACTGTGCAACACTGATCTATTTCTTGCTTCGCAGAATCGTAGCAGCTTAGAAAAAGATCAACTTGCCATGAACTGCTTTTTGCAAGTGCACATATGGTGAAGCAGAAAATAAGGATATAATCACGTCTACTTATGTTTTGCTAGTGACTTCAATGTAGTTGTAGAACTGAATAGTATACAGTGACTTTTCTGTCATTCTCCATCTATCCATCCATAAATTCATCCATCCATCCATCCATACATACATCCATCCATCCATCCATCCCTCCATACAAAAATCCATCCATCCATCCATCCATCCATCCATTTTCTGTACCACTTATCTTACACAGTGTGTGTGTTTGAAGGCAGTAGCACTAGTTTCTATCACACACATCAATATTACACCCTGTAAAATTCTTCAGATTTAGTTTGGGGGAAAAAGAAAAAAAGAAACACACAGTATCAACATTTTTAGGTGATCTTCAGAAAAGAAATGTTAGAATGAAAAGTATTTCAGTATCGACCGGGCCATCCAACTTCCTAACTAAATCTGTATGCCAGGTGTATTCATTTCACTCCTAGAAATAAGCCTGAACGTGAGGCTCAAACTCTCAGCAGTACAACACTCAGGAATAGAAGCAGAGTAGGGACGCTGAACTGCACTTCCACACTTCCACACTTATGCGCTAATGTCTGCCCACATCAATATCACAACGGATTTGAACAAAGTGTGCTATTCCTTCGAGTGGAACTCTAACGCTGAATATCTTCTGGGTCAAGGAGATGAGTGTGATGGGTCAGACAGCATGAATATGCATAAGCCAGCTCTGTACTTCTTATGTAAATCTTTCCACAGGACTCAGGAATGTTCAACAGCCAAGGCTTTAGTGAGGTCATGCTGCCACAAGCACACACTTTCAAGTGTCTGGCCCCCTTTGGAGAGGAACATATGTTGATCGGGAAGGTCTGATCTATTCAACATGGATGAGACTGTGTTTATGCTGAAGTGTTGGTGTACAAATGTCCTATAGAAACATGTTTCTAATTACAAAGGACGTGATGATGGGTGGCATAATTTCATGGACATTTCACGTTGGGTCCTGAGACTCGAGGGGAGGATTGCTACAAAAGCAGTGAAATGATCAGTTTACTCATTGACTCCGCCCCCATCCACACCCAAGTAAATGAAGCCTGCCTCTATGTGTCTACAATGGCCAATGGACTTAATCTATGGTATTTCAGTAGCTTGCTGCATAATACTGCATTCAAAGTTTTTGCTGAAAGGTTCTAGATTTGGTGAAATTGCTAGCACATGATTCTTCTTCCAACACGAGGTTTTGACTGATGTGATGACCTTACATGATGTGTCATGGCACCAATATGCAGTAATTTTGAAAAATTTCAAGCTCCTTCGAATGCAGTGTTTGCTTGATTTTGTGTTAATTTCTGCTCTATTCTCTGCTATTGTAGTGTGCAGCTATGTTGAATTGTTGTCAGTCTCTAAACTTGAAGAAACTCAGAGCTGAGAAGTTCGTTCACAAGTTTCCGAAAAATTAGAAGTTTTCTTTTTTCCTTGTTGAAATTTACAAAATACATGTTATAACCTCTAGTTAATGCAGCACAATGTTCTATTAGCTTATACTGCCTGATCACTTACCTCTGGCTAACACATTTTATTTAAACAGGTCATTACTTCATACTAATTAGTGTCTTTGGATACCCTGGACCTTCACTGAGCCTGTTCCTGGGCAACTTTTCTAGTCCCCCCCTGCTTGTGGTTCTGTAAATCTCTGCTCTAGAACCTGATTGTAAGGATTTGCATAAAAACCTATTAGATTTACTGTGTTTTAGTAGTGTGGCTTAAGGGAATAAAGTTCCATGTGGTGCATCAGGAAGTCACACTATTACATGTTCATATTTAGGAAGAAGTACAGAAGTATTCACACTAGCTTTGTGCTTCACACCACTTACTTCTGAACACCCATCAACACCTCCACCACCCTCAGCCTCACAGAAATTCATATTTCAACACAAGTGACAAAACATTTCTCAAACTGCCAAAATCTTTCACAGTTTCATGACTAGTATTTTGCATTCATGTCTACTTTATGTTCTACCAGAATTTAAAGCGCTTACAATACAAAGGTTTAAAATTAAATTCAGTTTGAACAATAGATCATGTACATCACAAAGTATTGTAGTGTTACACAAATCTAGAGGATGATTTAATTACTTAATAAGAAAGCCAGCAGTGACAATGGGAAGTGGTAGCTCCAATGGGTATGGTGCTTGTTTGTTGATGGGAAGGTTGGGGGTTCAGGCCAGTTTTGGGTTCTTGAGCAAGACCCTATCTTCTCTTTCACAGTGGTTAAGAAGAATTCCTTGAGACAACATAACAGAGATGGATAAGCCTGATTCAGAAGAAAACGTATCCTACTCTGGGTGATGCCAGTTAGTAGGATATGGGTAAAGCTTTGGGTTGTTGACTAGAGGCTCAAATGATTAAGGCTCTGGGTTGTTGATTGGAGGCTCAAATGGTTAAGGCTCTGGTTGTTCATTAGAGGGTTGGGGGTTCAAGCCCTAGCACTGCCGAGCTGCCTCTGCTGGGCCCTTGAGCAAGGCCCTTGACCCTGTCTGCTTCAGAGGCACTGTATCATGACTGACCCTGCTCTGACCCCAACTTCCTAACAAGCTGGGTGAAGGAAAGAATTCCACTGTGCTGCAATGTATATGTGACAAAAAAAGGGTTCTTTCAAACTAAGTGCAGGGGTGTGCAGTCTTATCCGAACAGGGCTGGAGTGGGTGCAAGTTTTCATTTCAACCAATCAGAAACCAAACCTGAGTTTATTGTTAGCAAAATTAATTGATTAAACAGGTGGAATCAGGTGTGGCCTCTGCTCAATTGGAATGAAAACCTGCACCCACACCAGGCCTTTGTGATGATATGATTGGACACCACTGAGTGTCTAAATGTATTGAAAGGATGTTCGGTATGAGTATATTGTGAATAACAGTCACACTATGTGGGATGAGGACATGATTACAGAAGTTACTCTTCACAAATCCACAGTATCCACATGAGATTATCCACTGAAGCAAGAGGGAGTCCAGGGCACAAACTGTGTAAATCTTTATGCACCACGTGGGACCATCCACAGAACGTGTACAAAAGCTCCAAGTAATAGAGAAATCGAGCATCAGGTTGGATCAAGCCAGTCTGGAGGATGAGAGGACCCACAGCAGGAGAAATGTTCCAGGATCAGGCACTGGCAAAAGATGTCCTTTAAGAGTAACTCAACCATTGGAGGTATCATATAGTCAACAATGATCTCATATCGAGCCGGAAATGGCTTTGGTTGTACAAGAGTGCAGACGAAGGTCTACTCTTTAACTCCTACCTTTAAAGATTTACAGCCATTGTTGAGAAGACTGACCTTTTCAAATAAAAAAATCAATGAACAGGTTCTGGTACGGAGGGGAACCCTGGAATTGGGTTCCGCTTTCCTGGAAACAAAAAAAAAAACAAACTGCTCGGTGAGTGTGTGTGAGCTGCTAAAGTAATCCTACACCCTGTGGCGCTTGGTGTTTGTGTCTTGACTTTGGCAAAGTCAACAGCCTGTTCTTGAGTCAAATATATACCAGATCCCAGAACATAATAGCCCCTGCTGTTCCTGAAACTTCCTGAGCATTAATGGTATGGCTCCGCTGGGAGCAGAATTGATCGACGGTGTTGTTCTAAAGCCATGGGAGAGAGAGACGTTGATTGCTTGACCCATCAATCAATTACCTGCATGTCATCAATCACATGATCGATTGGTAAATGTCACCATTACATCACGGAAAAAAGCTAAAGAACTGTAACTCAACTAGTGAGACAATATCTGGGATAAGCACTGATTAACACTGTTCACTATTCCAAAAAAACTCCATTTAAACTCTATCCTATTTTTCAACACCATTAAGAGCTTGAGTCTTTTAAAGTAGCATTGATCATTTCTATTGGAACACTTGGAATAATTCTCTAGATGCAGGGTTGTAGCAAAGTATCCTGGGAAGTTTTCTTGCAAAATATGACAGTGTGGTGAGGCGCTTTCCCCATCATCCCATGATCTATCATCTGGTTTACCATTTTCCATTTATATTTTCCAGTTTCTTTTTTATGACATCTTAATGTTACCAAATTTGCTCATATTAATATTTTAACAAAAGATCCGAAAAGTATTTTGCTTTCATATTATGTTCAATATTTGCCTACATTTTAAGCTCGATCACTTTGGGTGTTACATCAGAGTTCAAAACAAGGTTTGTGAAGAAACACAGACTACTGAACAAAAATCATTTATTTCTACAGCACAGCATCAGCATATAAGGTTACTGTTGCCTCAAAACATTTTGTTCTCACCTAATTCTTAGGAAGGAATTTTGTGAAGTTGAGGTCAGGGTTTCTCCTCACTTTTCTTTTCTTTTTCTTCTACTTTCTCAATATTTGTATGTGCATGTCACAACTCGAAAAATTTCATTGAATAACTGCATCTCTGCACACAATCCGCTCTGCCTTACAGCCAATTAGCGTTTGGAATCGCTCCTAGACATCCAATCAAGTCATGCAAATTGTGCATATATTGTGCTTGTGGGAGGCGTCAACACTGATGTGTGCTGGAGCTTGTCAAACAGGTGAAGAAGAAGAAGAAGAAGAAGAAGAAGAAGAAGCAGAAGAAGGCTTTATTTGTCACATATACATTCCAGCACAGCGAAATTATTTGCTTCATCCTTCCCACCTTAGGAAGTTAAGGTCAGAGTGCAGGGTCAGGCATGATACAGGGCCCTAGAGCAGAGAGAGTTAAGGCCTTGCTCAAGGGCCTTAACCATCAACAACATAGAGCTTTGACTAAACAGCAAACAGAGAAGTAGCGCAGATGTGTTATAGGTGCAACTGAGAAATAATAATGATTATAATAATTACAATAATAATAATTTCAGGATCGTTGTGGGCCCCTCACATTCCAGGGCCTTGTGTCCTCACCCACCCTTCGACCCCCCCATCCACCTACTCCCCTCCACCCCACTCTCATGACTCACACCCCTGCCACAGGGAACTTTCACAGGATAAAGGACGCCAGATCAATCAGCCCAATATCTTCTTCATTCCATTAGGATAAAATGTTGACGTGAAGACTGGAGGAAGTGAGCTCTGAACAGCGACGTTGATTTTTAAAACGAAGCCGATCAAAGGCAAGAATCCAAAGAACAGCTCCAGTTGCACCTTAATTACAGCCAAGTGGTATTCTTAACGTGCCACTCGCGCTTCTAATGCTAATCATTGTGTAATTCGAGCCAGCCATTGTGCATGCAAACACCTTCCTTTTCATTTCTGCCTCAATGAGCATTGTTGAGGAGCTGATTAGCTGACATTAGGCGTTGTGTTATTTAGAGCCCTTGACCTTCACAATGCTAATTCTGACTTTAATGCTTGGCAAATGGAGAATAGAGGGCTATATTGAAGGGGACGCTTGCACATTTTATTCTCTATATGATAATAATGACATAACCAAATCAGAAATTTTTATCTGTCCACAATGAAAAAAGAGAGTTTGAGATTTGAAAAGGGGTGTGTTGTAATTTTCAAATCTGAAGGCACTTCAAAAAGACCTTGAAAAGAAATAAGGGCCTAAGGCAGGCTTGAGAAAAATCCACCTCTGCCTTATTATGCGTCTGGATTATAATTAATTGCCCTTTTGTGCCAACATAAAGACTACAACATTCACTGGAGCTTTAATTTCATCCATTACGCCACAATGTCAGCCATTTCAGTGCTAATCGTAGGCTGAATGAGCACAATGCATTGAATTAGGTGACCAAGTACATTGTGCAACTTCTGGTGTTTTACTGAGATAGAACGATTAATCAAGCACACACACACTTGTTTGCCATCATGGAAACTTTGCTTTGGAGAATTTGCCCAGAAGTGATTAAAAAATAAAGACATGACATTTAAAAGTCACTGAAGTTTTTTTTTTTTTTTTTAGCTGTTTTATTATCCATGTTTAATTATAAAATATTAAAATGAGTAAGTTCAAGGGCATTAGGGACCTCTACATGTACTGTAACATTAAATCAAATTAAGTGAATAAAAATTCTTAATTTTGTATTGCAATATAAAATATTAATTCTGGTATGATTTTTATTTTTTATTTTTCAAAAGCAGGTGCCAGAAAAAAAGAAAAAAGGGCAAGTGCTGATTACTGTAGCATGATGAAGAGACTAGCTGTGATGCTACACTCACACACACACACCCATACGCTGGCTTTGTCCCAAGATTCCGCAGCTGCATAATGGGTATTGAACTGAGCCATCACTGACAAAACTCTACTAAACAGTGAACATGTCTAACCCACGTCTAACCCCTCCTTTTTTCCCCTCCCTCTCTCAAACTCTACACAAACCTTCCTTCTTTTGGTGTCATCTTGTTATAATTTCATCATAGACTTTTGAGAAGCAAAAGCACAGAACCAGAAGATCAGAAAAAAAATGAGGCAGCAAATGAGATTTGAAACAGAGAGATAAAAATGTTCTAGAAAAAAGAGCCAATAATAATGCGTCCTGAGGGAACGACTATAAAGATCCGAGAGGCAGACTGCCAAGAGCACGCTGTAGCATAAATACCAAAGGCGGATCTGAGACGATAAGATTAAAATAATACGCTACATAGCCTTTGAGATAAACTTGCAGCACAGATGCTGTAAACACTTCCCTTTGTCTTTGTAAAGGCACGTTCCTTCTTCTTATAAGAGCTACACGACTAGCCTTATCTGCTTCTGGGAACATTATCGTTACTCACTGTACATCCAGTGATCCAGCTAGATGCCCATCAGGATATTTGTAACAACGTGCTGCCTTTAGATTATGATCGGTTCATCATCTACACCGGATTCCTTTTTATTTATGTAGAGCATGGATGTGTTGATGAATCAATTTCATCCTAAAGAGCTCATGTGCATGCCTGACATGAACAACATGCAAATCCATACTCCAAATGAACGATAGATGGACGGATGACTGGCTGGACGAAAGGGAGGACAGACAGATAGATGGACTTTATTGATCCCCAAGGGAGAAAGCAAGAGTTTCAGCAGCAAAGGTCACTAGACAATGGTATAACATCCAACAACACAGCACCAAAAAGTCCTCAGTAATTATGTACAAAAATACAGTGTACATATGGTGCAAAAATGTGCGGTATCACGATAACAACAAATCAAAAATAGGGGACCTACACGGTCTTGAATATGTAGCAGATAATGAAGGAGCAGATCTAGGAAGAAAAACTGCTATCCTGTGAAATATTTTTGAAATATGTGTTGCTGTTGGGGCAATAAATAAAATTAAAATAAAATAAAATAAAATGAAATAATAATTAAATAAAAATTAAATAAAAAAAGCAAAATCCTAGGATGTGCTGCATCAAGTGCTAATTTATCAGCTGCCAAATAGCCATATTGTTTAATTTAAATTAATTAAATTTTATCTGATTTATTGCACGTCATTTTGTTAAACTGAATAAAAAAACACACGTAAAAATGAATGTATAAATAAACTGATTTATTAATTTATTTTAGGAAAAATATACACATTTTATTTATTTATTTGTGTGTTTGTTTATTTATATTTATTCAGCAAATAAATTTAATCTGTCATTTAATTTGCAACAATGTCATCTTTGCTGATTTTACCATTCTTCCCATCTTCTTATTCCTTTATCGCCTTTGTAAATTATTTCATATAAAAGTGAAGAAAAAAAAAATAATTTCCTTTTTCAGCTTGCATTTTCTATCCTTTTTTTCCCCAGATTTAAAGGCAACTTCTTGTGCTTAAAGTTGGACACTTGTACTTGAAAAAAAAAAATCATGCAAGACATGCAAAATGCCTTGTTTAACCCATCCCTGAAAACACAAAACATTTCCAGTGACAGTGTTTAACATGCTAGAACCTAAATAAACATATTCTCAGTTCAGGAAAGTTTTCAGGACTATATAATAAACCGTCAATATTTAAGCATGTAAAGATTTTCCCAAGTCGCCACACACTGTGCCAAGATATGCTAATTTTGCCATATGGACTAAATGTTATATGCTAAATATAACTAAATGTTTATGCTGCCCAAAAGTCCCACAGAGTGTTGAGTGAGTGTTGGCTTATTTCACATAAGTAGGTCATTTTAAAGTGCAGAGGGAATAAGATCTAATAGAGTGAAGAGATTTCTCCCTCCCACACAGAACGTTATATCTGGCTGTAAGTGTCTACTATTAATGTACTTGTATGTTAGATGACGGCTTATTCGTCTAGCGTTAGTGTGTGCATCACCCAAACTAAGAGTGACAACGAAATGGAGAAAATATCTTCTGTTCAGCAAATGCTCCTCAAACAATATTAGAGCTGCCAAACAGAGGATATTAAATGCTGGACTCAACTACCATGATGGGCGTCACTCTCAGCCAAAATGAAGAATAGTGGGTTAAAATAAATAAATAAATAAATAAAAAGCTTCCTTTGTGTCGTTCCCATTGTGAAGCAGACAGGAGAAATTACCTTGCACCATTAGAAGTCATGAGAAAATATCTTAGCTGTCATTTCATTAAAGGAGACGAAACAATAGCATGATAAAGAGCAGCATTGATATAGTGTGCTGTGGTTCTCTATCAAGTTTTATTAGCCTTGTTGGCGTGTTACCAAAGCTGAGACTTTCTGAAAGTCAGCTGCCTCTGTGGAAATTTTCATGATGCAGAGAATGGCACAATTAATTACTGTCACAAGCGCAAAAAGCAGCCCCAAACAGACGACCTTGACCAGAACACACACTGAGCACTGGCAGCTGGAGTCTCCTGAACACACATGGTACTGCGTGCTCTGTGATACGGATACACACTCAGAGGCACAAAAAGACCAGACAGCACACCCACGAGGATGATCAAGAAGAGTCGGTGGCTATTAATAGTGGCAGAGCTTCATCAGAGGAATACTAGGTATGGGATCTTTCAGGGCCACGTTCTCGTTAATCGCCAAACCGTAAGCCTGGAGGTCAGGCTGATCAGTGGAGAGGTGGCTTGTGGAAACCTAGACGCTCATTAGGAAAGCAAGTGCATGGTGGAGGATGGAACCAGAGTAAGGACTGAATTTGACAAATAAGTATGAGCCTTATATTTCAATCTTTCAGCAATGGTGTACAGGTTGATTAGGCCAAACTGGGGAAAAAACAGGTACAGATGCTGTAAATGCAAATTGTCTATAAATTATGGAGGGGGTCTATGGCAGGTGATTTGCATTTAGTGACACAAACAAACCTACATAAAAGGCGAAAAGCAACAGAGCTGAGACAAAATGACAAGTAGAAGAAAAAAGTGCTAGTCTTCTTTTGTATTATGGATTCGTTTTGGATTGCTATATTTTGAATCTTCAACATGAAATGATTATGTTAAGGTTTCACCAAATGTTTACTAAATGCAAGAGCAACTGAAATAAAAAATAAAAAATAAAACTAAATTAATACATGAATAAATAAGAGATTTAAAAATACCTGCCTATTATATAACATTTTAGCAGCTCTTGGTCAATTATATCATTTCTTCAGATCAATCAAAGTTAGTGATACAAGTTCTTGTATGATAAGAAGTAACCGGATTTTCATGGATATCAAATTTCTGGTAAAAAAAAATTTAAAAAAAATAAAATTTCTATCCATTCGGAGAAATGAGGCACAATGTTTGCTGTGTCATGTGTACTTTTCATTTTACTGTATCATTTCTTGTCAATTACAATTGAAAAGCCGAACAGCATCTGTGATCCAATAACCTGAGATACAGAGATAATAAATAATTTACTCTGATTGCTAGTTTCATTCTTTTCATCCTTTTCACAACGGCTCCATTTGAGCTAAAAGGACAAGGTTGTTATTAAAACACATTTAAATGTGGATCTGGTCACCCTTGACATCCGCGCAAGCTATGAAAAGAATGCTAATAGGTTACAGCCACTAGCTGGACTGCAGTGGGGAGAGAAGAGATGGAAGAGAGATTGTAGACTTCCCTTCTCGCTCCTGCCTTCGCAGCTAATCGTCTGCAGTACTATTTTTCTCTCTGACCCCTAAGGCGCTTAGCCCCCTCCCACTACTACTCCCAGCACGATAAATAAATAAAATGCATACAAATGATTTCCCGCTCATGAAAACAGACAACTAAATGGTTGATATATGGATTGGAAACTCTTTTACGAGGGGAATCTTGGGCCTGAAATTGAATTCCTCTATGACGAATAGCCAGCATTATCTCTCCTCTGCCTGAAGAAGCCATTGTAGCTACTTAAACAGACCGGTGATGACACTGGAGAAATGCTCACAGATGGACACCCAGAAGGCTAAAAACATTAGGCCCGTCCACTCCATCAATACAACGCACCCATTGCGAGAAGGAAATTGGCCGCTCTTGGCTGATCCGTTCTTTTAAAAGCGCGGCACGGCGGCAGAATTAAGCGATCGCTGCCTTACTGCTGCGTATTTCAGGGCCAGTGCAGCTGGAGACGATCAGTCAGTTCTATCAGGAGGGTCATTAATATAAACCACAGCGAGGGAACAGGGGGTTAGTTTACTTGGAATGGCTTGAACTTTTTGGCTCTTGTTCATATCTGTCTATAGGAAGTGAAACGAGTCCAAAAAGCTACTGAACCGACACATGCGTCGACCACTGAAAGTGAACCAAAGCTGAGAGAGAATCCAACGCTAGCACACAGCTGAGCCAACATCTAGCCGTTTAGACTTTGCTATGTTTTTTCAAACAGCGGTCAGACCAAACATCAATAAAATCCCCCTAGTGGAAAGAAGGAAAGGCCCGCAGGGCATAAAAGATGCATTTGTTTTTTGCTAGAGGTTACTTTTGCTTGCGCCAACTTTATCCAAGTTAATTTTGTGATATTTTAAACCGGCAACCCCCTGTCTTGTAGGCCAATAAAAAGCAAGAGAGCAAGACTGTGATCTATAAGCATACAGCTTAAACATAGTGATGTAAATTATTTTCAGTCTCAGATCAGAACTCAGATCATTTGGCTCAGCTCACCATTAAAGCTCCAAGTCTCTTATCTCCAAAATGGCTGGCTCATTGATGTTTTTTTTCCCCTAAACTTGGCAACAGTTGAGACATTTTGACTAGAGAGAATTGTTTTTTTGTTTTTTTCCAATAAAATAATTATATAAAAAGAGAAGCCACATCTTTCAGTGCTACATCTAAACATAAAGAGGACACGTAAAAGACACTTCTGCACCATTTGGGCAGAAGATTTATTGAAGATGAACTAGTTCACTGCAGCTCAGATTCTGGAAAAAAAAAACATTTCCATGGAAGCAATTTGATTAAATTAGATTATAGATCTGTGCTATGGAGTGTGTTTGCCAAAAAAGAAGAGAAAAACTCGGCCCATACATGAGATTTGCCTCTCAACCCAGCACTGAAAACAGCCGAATAGTTAATAATAATGAACTGCATGTGCTAATTATCATTTATGATGCTAGCTTTGTCTACCAACATATGCTAGTCTTGTCCATAAACATACGCTAGCTTTAGCCACCGAAATACAATAATCTCATCCGGACATATGCGAACTTCATCCACTGACACTAGTTCATGCTAGCTTCATCCACCTCACATCATAATGACCTTCAAGGTCCTTTTTTCCCCTGAACAAATATAATAAGAACTTTAAGGAAATGTGTACATGCTAATCAGTTCATACTGAAATGTACTGAAAACAAGGCATTTTAATATTCAGGACTTTCTGTCCTACTTCTTGTACCATGTGTAGCCTAATTAGGAATTCTCTGACATGCTCTCACACACCCACTCATCCTGTCACACTGAAACAACAGCAACAGCAAACAAACACCAACAACAACAGATACAGGCCAATATCTGACTTATAAAACAGAGACACTTGTAAAAATATCATGTTTGTTCTATCCATAAGAGCTAATTAAGCTAGCAGGTATGCTAGTTGACAGTAATCACATGTATGATGCTAACTGTGTAAAGATTAGCATACACAGGAATTTTTTTTTTTTTTTAGATATGAATAAAAGATTTCTTTAAAGAGCCTAAAGTCTTACCAAATATATCACCTACACATTAGCTATGAGCTAGTCTGGACTTTGCTAGTTAGCTTCAAAGTAACTAGGTAGCTAGTTAGAATTGATAGCAAATGTGTTTCTAAAGAAAATGAAAAACTAGCCTATTTGTAGTGATTTATTGACACCACAATTACAGATATCACAATTTCTCAGCTTAATCGAGAAATAAAATTAGGCTTTTCTTTCTTTATTTCTAGTGACAGTGCAATATCTCAAATAAACATTGTTTAAAGACCAAGACATAATAGGTAATTATTCCAATGTTATTCTTTTGTCACATTATTGTGTATTTGTGAGCCACACACACTCCACAAATTTTCCATTCACTTCACAGATCCTGTTTTTTTTATGTGCAAGTATTGACGTAACTGTGTTATGAATATCTATTAAAAAATAATAATGTTGTTTGGTCCAATTAAGTCACCTCACAACCGGTAATTGGTTTTAATGCAAGTAAAAAAACAAACAAAAAAAACAAAACAAATAAGCACCACAGAATCCTTTAAGCGTTAATGTAATTGTACTTGTACTTTTCTCAGCCAAATCTTCAATGTGCCCTAGGAGACTAGTCTAAAGTGACTGTACCTCCTTTTCCCGACAAAAGCAATTATTGCAATAAAGAGTTTCGCTTTTCGTTCTCAGTGAATGCAAACCAAACACGAACATCAATACTTGGCACACCGACTCCAGAGATTCAACCCTGGGTTTGACATCTAAAAATCACTGCTTTTATGATTGTATATCAATTTAGGTAGCAAACATTTGGGTTAGTATCAGCCTTTATCACCGAGCACATGACTGTTGTGACTGACTGTGCGGCAGTCAAACATTAGTATTTGTTTGCCTAATTCTCAGCTGTAAAAGGAGCCTCTCAGCTTTAACAGTCCGAATGAATCAGAGAGCTAAAAATGGTCTTCCTCAATCAGTCTTCAGCGAGCACCTTTTTCCTGTCCAGCACAGTTTAGCCATTTTGAATCATCCCAGAAATTGAAGAGGGAAATGGGATTTTATTTCCCCATATGCTGAAAATAATCAGAGTAATTTCTCACTGATTGGTGGAGTCACAACAGCCTGGGAGAAATAAAGCGTGCTAATAAAAATCAAACTGTCTCGTTCTTGTCATAGAATGTATGATAATAAGAGGGTACTGATTGCCTGCCTGTTGCTTAAGGCCTTCCAGTGACCTTGGTCTTATATGATTGAAACGGTTCAAGTCACAAGCGGCAATGATGACGATGATTATTGTGAAGATGACTTCAAGGAATCAAGCGAGGTATGAAATATGATTAAAGGCTCCACACTGGACAAGAATTATTAGAGCATGCAAATTAAATCAGAGGATGATATGATCAGAAAATGATCATATGCTAGCATTTTATTAAGTACATACAAGGCAGTGGAATGTAGCACCACCATTACGAATGGCGAGGTCTGGGAATCGAAACGAAGATGCTGGCGAATACAACCCAAATGATATACCGTCCGTTTGACCCTCTCAGCTCAAATTGCATTGGCAGCATCGCCTCAATGCTTTCTAACTAATGCAATTTTTCAGCTTTTTCCATCCATGTTCACCTCCAGGAAATTTAAGGCTCATAGTCTCATGCTACTTAAGATATTGGTCCCATACAGGCTTCTTTCACATACACACAGTGTGAAGGCTTCTGATGACAGAATGAAAGACTCCATCTTTTTCTTTATCCCGAAGAAAACACATACTGGGGGAATATATAACAAGAGGAAGTTCGTATTCATTTAAAGCATTTCATTACTTTAATAGCTGACTCAACACTGAGGCTTTCTGAAACGGACCGCTTATTTGAGCTTGTTGAGTTGTTTTATAGCTTGACCTGAGAAATCTGATTAGTTAGAAAGTGTTAATTAATGATCTATAAGAACAGCCCTGACAGTACGCAAAATTAAAAACGGTTAAATTAAATAATTTCACTCGTTCTAATATGAGATTATTTCTGTACAAACAGCACCATGTAAGGCAGACATTATGTTTAATCTAAATATGATAGTAACCTGGATTTTTTAAAGGGTTATTTAACCCTTTTTACCAGTACACTGACATGAAATTGACTTTTTCAAAGAGTATAAACATATGACTTATTTTATCGTCCCAAGTGTGATATAAAATGAGTTTTCAGTATGAGACATTTGTACCTCAGTTGGTGTAATATTGCACAAAACTTATTGGTTAAAGATAACAGCTTTTTAGTAATATTTGTGTGAAAAATTATGGGTTTTTTTGTCTGTTTTTTGGAACCTTTCTTTGAATATATTGGCCCTAGTTGGCTAGGGAAAAAAATTACAAAAATACATAAAAAAAACTTAAAAAGCTAAAACTACTAATTGTTAAAGTTCTCCTACTTTCATATCAGCCATTATACATCACTGTGGAGTGACATGACAAAGAAATTCAATTTCTGAATTTTGAAAATTAAATTGTATGGAAATTGTGTGGATTGTATATAGCTAACAAAGAAGAGTGTTCAGTATAAATTGTTGATTGTCTCCAGTGAAAATGAACGTTTACAGGCAACATTGCATCTTTCGGTTTGTTGTCTGCTGTATGCTTTATCGTTAACGTCAAAAGAAAGTTGAACCATACATTTATAGCTGCTATATTGTAAAAAATAACAGAAACTAACTTCTTTCACAAACATTCCATATTAAAAGTAACAATAAACTGAATTGTACAATGCTTGAATTGTTAATTAAATTAAATTGTTCTGGATGTGCTGTAACTTTTTTTTTTTTTTTTTTTTTTTACCATAATCCACATAAATAAGTATAATTACAAACACAGGCTGAGTTGGCAACAAGTATTATAAATTTGATGTTAAGAATATTGGCACTCATCCAAGCACACCTTTCCTCGAAAAATACTGTTTCTGCCAGACATGTTGGTTGCTGTCTGTCTCTTGCAATGCACACATGCACAGATTGGCAAACACCTACACACAGGCTTGGTGCAATAAAGCTGATAAATTGTAAGGACAGATAAGCAATCAATCAAAGCTGAAGGCCTGACAGCGAGGGACAGTTTGTCTTCCAGCCACCCCTCCAGGTGCCATCAACAACCACGATGCACTTCTCTTATCTACTCTGTAGCCTCTGCTTCACCACAAGCTTCAACTTTTCACTCTGTTCCTCACAGTTGTCAGACAGCGAAGTGAAATTTTATTGTCATTCCAACCATTAAACTCAAGATGGAGAAACTAAGTATCACTCACAATCCAAAGCTTTACCACATACAGTATACTACCCATAACACTCATCCACAATGCTCAGCTTTCTGCTTAACACTACCCCAGGGCTTCTCCAAACACTTCCCTGAAATCCAAATCCCAAACATTTCCTTCCAAATCCAATCTCTTTCACAATCACAACCCCATCAATCCTCAACTTTCTTCCTATCATTTTCCAAAAACATTTTCCCAGTGTTTCCCACAGTCCTCATATTCCCACCAGTGTTTAACCACAAATTCTCAGTTTTCCATAACACAAATACAATCATCTACATTCCATCTGAACAATTTGCCACAGTGCTCAATTTATTCTAACCACTCTAACATTCTCTGACCCTCAGCTGCCTATTCACTAATACCCAGCATTCTGCAATAAAACTCTCTCATGATCCTTAGTCATCCCTCTACACTACGCCAAAATCTTCGGTATTTCCAGCAACCGCAGTCTCAAATCTTGCTATATATCCATAAAATCCTCATCTTTCCTTACAACACTTTCCCCAAATCCTCAGCATTTCTCATAACATATACTCATATCCTTGTACTATTACCTGTATTTTGCAACACTCAAAATTGACAGCCCCCTCACAAATTCCACTCTCATCATTCTTAACATTTAGCCTAAAACTTTCTTACAATCCTCAGCTTTGTGTCAACTACATGCCTACAACATACCTCAGCATCTGAATCCCAACATTAACCTTAACACATCCGAATAATCCAATGCTTTAACCCAAACACATCCCCACATTCATTGATAATTCCCAAACCCAGCCTGTAAATCATCAGGTTATTCCTAAATACAAAGCAACAATCCAAAGTGTTTACTCAAATCCTAACATCCCAACCATCTTAAACATTTAGCCAAACACAATCCTAAGCTTTAGCCCAAACGCATCCCTACAATCCTCTTACTACACAAATATTTTCCAACAATCCAAATCTTTTAGTCAAAAACATCTTCTTCTTATTCTTAAACTCCTCCACAAGATCCTCAAATAATACCCAATCCCAGCACCACAGTCCTCATGATATTCCCAAACACATCCCAACAAATATAAACATTTAACCAAACACATCCCAACAATCCAAAGCTTCTACCCAAACACATCCCAACAATCCAAAGCTTCTACCCAAACACATCCCAACTAATCTAAACATTTATCCAAACACATCCCAGCAATCCAAATCTTTTAGTCAAAAACATCCTCTTCTTATTCTTATTCATTTCTTCTTTTTCTTAAACACCTGCACAAGATCCTCAAATAATACCCAATCCCAGAACCACAGTCCTCATGATATTCCCAAACACATCCCAACAATCCAAAGCTTCTACCCAAACACACCCCTACAAATCTAAACATTTATCCAAACACATCCCAACAATCCAAAGCTTGTACCCAAACACATCCCAAAAAATCGAAAACATGTAACCAAAAACATCCCAACAAGCCAAAGATTTTACCCAAACAAAAGCCCAACACTCCCTCACAAAATTTAAATTTCCCCCAACATTCTCCAACAATTCAGATTATTCCTCAGTATTCCCCAAAATCCTCAGCATTTATCCAAAACCTTACCCTAGAACCCACAGATTCTTGCCCAACAATCCCCCCAAATCTTCAGCAACTCCTCCAACAGACCCTATCAATCCTTTCTCTCAAATATTCCCCTGCAATCCTTCAGTCTATTCAGAAAACCTCTCACAATCCTTCAGCACTTTCCCAACATCTTTTGCACACTCAGAGTCAGGCCTTGACACCCTGACATACTCATAACCTCAGTTTCCTTCCCAGACACTCTCATTAATATGCTTTCTCTTCTTGCTCTTTCTTTGCACTTGTTCTTCCACCATCTCTTCCAATCTCGTTTTACCCTTGCTGCCTACCCTGTCTATTCATCTTTCTCCTGCTCTCTCTGTGTCAGCCAATATCTTTTGCTGCCCATCACTCTTCAGGCTTTCATTTCCAGCCTGCTGGTGTGTCTTGTTTACTTGCCAGTGAGTGTGAGAGCTATCTGAGCAGCATCAAGCCTGGCCAAGGGCTGGACCGCTGTTAAGGGGTACTACTCAAGCCCATGTCAGTTCAGAGGGCTCTATGTTCAGCATGTTTACTTTAAATCAACACATGTCACAGACTAACAGCAGTGTTGCTCTTCTGCAATCTGGTGCCTTCATCTCCAGCCATCATTAGTCAGATGGAAAAACACCTACGTATTGTTAACTTAGGGTCAAAAATGTGACATATTACTCATGAAAAAAGTGATGGCTCCAGATGGTTGGTGCGTATTCCAGTCTATCAATGCCTTTAGCCCCAGCTGCATAATAACCTGTAAAATGTACACCAACTTGGGTTGCCATATTTATCATAGAAAGCTCATCCAATTCAATTTAGCTGTATGCAGTTTAGAGCATTGCCAATTACTGGTAGTTGATAAAAACAAAAAACTTATGTTAACACTTGCCAACATTTTGAAAATTCACTTAAAATTTGGTAGACACACCGTATATGGCTAAAAGTTAGACCTCTCACTGATTAACCATCTCACTGACTACTACACTGATGACATGACATTCTTGAACACAGTACTGAACACTGGAATGTTGAGTATTACATAAAATAAAAAAAAAAAAAAAGAAAAAGAAATAATTTAAAAAAAAAAGGATTAATCATGTCCGGCGGAAATGTTTGACCGACCATGCTCTTGAATTCTAAAATTTCTTGTGAAGCCCCCTGTAGAATACTGTTCAAAATGCAACCAGCATTCATTCGCTCCCAAGTGTCCGTGCTCCTTTAATTATGCTCTCTAAATGCATGATAATTTCCCTCCATCAACAGTTTTCTGACAGCACTGACACTAGTTATGACCCATAAAGTGCTGCGAACGCTGCTGTTGGTACGCTTTGCTGTAATGAATACATCAAAATTTCAGCACTTAATTACCAGTCACGGAAGAGTGAAGAATGAGCCGTAGTGTGTGAACCTATGTTTTAAGGGCTGCTTAGCATAGGACGTGTGTGGCTTTCTAACTAGCCCTTTAATAATTCCCAATGTGAGTGTGGGTTTGTGTAAATGTGTAAAGGTGATGTTTCATCCAAAATGACTAATGAGTCAATGCACAATCCAGGCTGTAGAGGTCTTTGGATATGCTGAGGTTTTGCAGAACCCAATACAGCAGCTTTGACCTTTCATTTCACAGGCCAGATAATAAGAATGAATTAAACACTAGGGGCCATACTGACCTGTTTCTCCTCAACCTCCCTATGGGAAATAACTCTCAATTACCTTCCTACACTTCGGTCACATCTCTTTAATATTGCTAAAGTGAATGGAACTTTTCAGGATGTGTTGCAACTTTGATTTTCCCCTTTTAGCAACAATTCAATATTAAGTAAATCTACTGGTATTGACATTCAGAATTAAATATTGTCTTAAAGATTTGCAGAAAAATGAACATCTCATAGCATTGAAGATTAACATTAATGCCTCATAATACCGGTTTCCTCTCAAGATTTCTTCCTAATATTGTCCCAGCTAGTTTTTCCTCACCACCATCCCCTCTGGCTTGGTTATTTGGAATAAATGAATAATTATAAAATTTATAGTCTGAATTTATGTATCTCTGTGAAGCTGCTTTGTGATAGTGTCCATTGTTAGAAACGTTGTCCAATTAAAAAATATTTATTTTAGTATTTTAGGTGTATTTTATTGCCTCTGTAAGCAAAAGTATGGCTATCCATAACTCTGTTTATTAAAACTATATACAATAAGCCTTCTTTTGTTCCTTCTTAAAAAAAAAAAATAAAATAATAATAATAATATTAATTAATGAATGCATTTTATAGCACATCAAAACCACAACGTTGCCAACGTTGTTCTTATTTTTAAAAAAAGTAGAAAAGATAAAATTGAGGTACTACTGAGCAACTATGATTGTCACAAAAAAATCACATTATTTTTTCCTACTACTTATATAATTCAAAGATACTTCCCAAATTGCATACAGCCTCTATGTCGACACTGCAAAATGTAATGTTGTGATTACAAACAGTAAAAACTGCTGTTTCATTCATATTTTAATGCAGACACTTCGGCAAATGAAAGCAGTGTGGTTGGATTATGTTTGACATGAATAAAGTAGTTGATCCTGATCCTCTACTTATACTCTGTTCCTGTACTCCTGCTTCTGTTCATCATAAAGTCTTTCCCAAAACCAGTTCATACTTAAATCTCACAAACCTGCTTTAGGTAATTATCTCAACTGGACACAGTACACTTGCATTATCTAATCAGAATAATAATGACAGCCTTATGCTTATTCCTGGATTCTTCTGTACCCTTTCAACAAATTCAGAACTGCTTCTCTTTTCTGTATAAGACTGAATGCTGTAATGATTGATAACTGCAATGATTACACTGATCAGGCATAACATTATGAGCACTGAGAGGTGAAGTGAATAAGACTCATTACCTCCTCATCATGGCACCTGTTAGTGGGTGGGATATATTAGGCAGCAAGTGAACATTTTGTCATCAAAGTTGATGTGTTAGAAGCAGGAAAAATGGGCAATCATAAGGATTCGAGCGAGTTTGACTAAGGGCCAAATTGTGATGGTTAGACGACTGGATCGGAGCACCTCCAAAACTGCAGCTCTTGTGGGGTGTTTCCGGTCTGCAGTGGTCAGTATCTATCAAAAATGGTCCAAGTAAGGAACAGTGGTGAACCGGCGTCAGGGTCACGGGTTGCCAAGGCTCATTGATGCACGTGGGGAGCGAAGGCTGGCCCATGTGATCCGATCAAACAGATGAGCTACTGTTGCTCAAATTGCTGAAGAAATTAATGCTGGTTCTGATAGAAAGGGGTCAGAATACACAGTGTGTAATGGGCATCAGGGCTGCTTTGGCAGCAAAAGGGGGACCAACACAATATTAGGCAGGTGGTAATAATGTTATGCCTGGTTGGTGATTAACTGCATGGACAAATTACATTAAGATTTAGGCAACCATTGCATTGTTACATTGGTTTTAAATTCAAATAGTATGAAATGTTAGAAATGGCTGTAACCCGCTTTTTATCCAAATACTAACCTCAGTACTTTCCAGCCATGATCAAAAAGAGTAAGTCATCATTTCTTAATTCATTAACATTTACAACATTTGGCAGACGCCCTTACCCAGAATGATTTACACTTTTTTTATCTCATTTTTACAATTGAGGGTTAAGGGCCTTGCTCAGGGGCCCGGGGTGGCCCTGAGATTTGAACTCACAACCTTCCTATCAATTAAACCACAAGTTTCGAAATGTGCAAGGAATGAAGACAGGTGAAATATTCATCAGGACACATCATGTTGTAAGCTAATAAGCTTAACTTTAGACTTAATTTATAATTCCTGTCAGTAACACTCAGAAGGCTCAATCCTTCCTTTCATCTTTCAGAACTAAAACCCTATAAGAAATTAGTGCTAGACTATTAGTCATGCTGGTCTATTAGCATCTGCCACTTTGAAAGATATTTATTCTTTAGTATAATTCAAATCCGTCTGAATTTGCTGAGGCTAACAACCGGAGTGTCACTGACCTGAAAAGTCAGTGTGTCCTGAAGTATATACATGATCACATCGAACACCGAGTATGTCAAAGCATCCACAGTGATGCCTGATTTAAAGCACCTTCATTAACTTACAGAGTGTATGAGGTGCTAGCTAATTACTAGATCATTAAGGACCTTGAACAAACCCTGCACGACAGTCAATTACACTTTTCACGAGTGAAATGACTGCTGTGTAGGTCATGGCGGCCCTCTGACTGGAGACAGAATGAATGTGTGCGTGAGGTGATGTGCGTGAGCAGCGCTAGTGAGACCCAGGCAATTGAACACACACACACACACACACACACACACACACAATCAAAATACAGTTACTCAAATGGCTGCTAAAACTGCTTGTCATTTTCACTGTCTTTCCAGAAAATGACCAGAACTATGCTCCAGTTTCTCCAGCTTATTGTGTCGGAAAAAAAAAAGTTAATAAATAGGTGAGGCACAAATTAGCCATTGTAGCTGGTCAAATGTCCACATTTTAATCTAGTTACTTAAATATTTTACAGTTTATTTGTAATAGGTAGGGATGTTAAATGTAAAAGGTATTTCCCGTGTGTTTCCAAATCACATTCCTTATGTATGTTTTAGCTGGCTAGTTAGCTAGTTGTCCAATATCAGCTTAACTTAACAAGATTACTGATAGAACATTAAAGTCATATTCAGAACTGTTCCTAATATTTACTGCTAAGGATAGGCAACTAGCTCACATGGCACTAACTTGGCAGAATTTCTGAGTTATATTCATGAATGTTGATAATATTTACTAGTATTGCTTGTTAGCTAGCCAACATAAGCTAACCGGACAGGATTTTAAACTACATAACAAAATACCCATAATATTTATTGTTAATGCTACCCAACTACCTGACTGACCTGACAGGGGAATTGAGAGAATTTCCAAGATATTCATGAATGTTCATAATATTTACTGCTAAGGCTAGCCAACAAGCTAATATGAGCTAACCTGACTGAATTGCTGACAGAATTTCTGAGTTATATTTATGAATTTTCATTTTATTTATTGCTTTGGCTTGCTAACTAGCTAATATGAGCTAACCTGACTGAATTGCTGACAGAATTTAAAGCTATATTTATGAATGTTAAAAATATATTCTGCTACGCTTAGCCAACTAGCTAATGTGCCACAAACCTGACAGGATTACTAACAGAATTTCTTAGCTATATTTATGGATTTTCGTAATTAGTGACTGTTTATCCTAGCTAACTAGCTTATATGAGCTACCCTGACTAGACTGCTAACAGAATTTCTTAATTCTGCTAATTATTTAAAAAATATATTAATTATTGTTAATAATATTTCCTACTTATACATGTTGGCTAGACAACATGAGATAACCCAAAAGAATATATACATATACATATTTCCATAAATATTTATTGCTAATTCTAGCTAATTAGTTGACAAATCAGACAGGGTAGGCTAAGGTAGGCTAAGGCTAAGGGAACTGACAGGATATTTTAAAAAATACTCAATGTGCAATAACATTCAGTATTTCTTTCCAAAAAAAATAACATCATAAACATTATATTTCCTGCAAAAGCTCTCTGTTGGAAGAGACGTATCCGGTAGCCTAAGTATTTCTATATATAGTGCTGCCAGGAGGTTGTTAATTCATTTTATGTGAGTGAAAATAAAGAAGGAAAGATTGATTTAAAGAAAACCTAAAGTATGGAATTTTAAATTTCTTTCTTTCTTTCTTTCTTTCTTTCTTTCTTTCTTTCTTTCTTTCTTTCTTTCTTTCTTTCTTTCTTTCATATGTATCATTTGAATACCTGATTAGGAAAATAAATATGACGTTTCAATATCCAGATATGTGTAATAGCTATGGATTAACATCCCTTTTATGCAATAAAATGACACACAGATGTTATTAACAAGTCTGTATGTGATATATTAGCATGCTTGACGCCACACTGTCAGTGAGTTCATCTGATGAAAAATTCAATAACCTTTAGAGACTTATTATTTCTTATCCAAGGACTTTTTAAGACTCATTTAGGACTTCTGAAGGCAGTAAAAAAAGAAAGGATGTCAGATTGGGTCTTGTATTTGTACTGGAGCATGGCTTGTTCTCTTCATGTAGGCCACAATACTGTTGTTTTGCCACAATCGCTGAGTGAATTCACACATCAGGTAAAGGCAGGGAGAAGTTTTGGACAGTTTTAACACAGCCCGAGTAAAGTGTACACTATTAGCATGTTGAGATCACTGTTCTTGCAGACTGGCAGACGAACAATAATGGTAGCTGACATGCCTGACCTTTCCTATTAAACGAGCTGGGGCTGCTTTAACCAGGCTGCCTCCACATCTCATTATCCAGCTAAACACTTTGTACGCCAACAAGCTCTGGGCCTGAACCTCAGAATTCAACCAGTGCTCAGTAATTAATTTCTGCCCATTATGCAGTTTGTGGCCTCTGTGTGTGTGTGTGTGCTTGTGTGTTCAGAAAGATTTATACAACAAGACAGTAGTGCTCGGCTCTGCTAGTGATTAGAGGAGCTCAAGCTGATTTGGTGACAGTGAAGTGTGAAATGTGGCACACAGAAATATGCAAATATGTGGTACGCGTCAGAAAATCATACAGAAAAAGAACGACCACGCAGTGTCATTTAAACTGCTATAATATCGCAAGAGCCTCCAGTCTATGATTCACACCAATTTCTGTTTTCCTAGCAAGCGGCAGTGTTTTGTTTTTCTTTGGAGAAGTGCGACTTACTGTATAGTGCATAAATAGTGCATCTAAAGTAGGCTATACCCAGGCAGTGATGAGGGAATATATGAAGTGCAGAGCTCAAAATAGCTTAACACGTACAACAGCACTCAATTTAGAAGAACTAACCCAAAGCTATGATAAAATATTTTGTTTTTCGTTGTGGCAAGAGATTTTTTTAAAAAATGGCAACCCCAAAAAGTCTCTTGTTCCATGTTCTTCATGGAGAAGAGGCTTTCCCACAGGACCCGCAAAAGACATTATTAGCTCAAGGAACTCTATCATTCCTGAGCCCTCTCACAAGGTCAAAAATGTGAAACGCAGCCTCCTCGGCCTCCAGCACAATCAAGCCATCATGGCTCAGGGGTTTCAAGGAAATTGTATTTATGAGTCACAGGCAGCAATCACCTCATCACTATCTGCACTGACATCCAAACCAGTGCCTCTGATTGCCAGAGAAGACAAGCGAGCTGACTCACGGGACCCGGTCAGTGTTTGTTTGAGTTATTTGTGCCATTAAGGTGTTGAGAGGTTGGTGAGCAAAAGCCCCCAAATGACCCACATGCTGTCAGGTGTAGTCTGAGACGGTGACCTGCATTCTGGGCTAAAGTTTCTTAAGGAAGTGTGTTCTAGGAGAAAGTATTCAGTAAGTAAAAGGTGTAAAGATGCATGTTATGGTGAATAAAAGCTACCACTGAATAACCTTGGAATGTAACATCATGAGTATTTAATTTTGTACCTTTAGAAGCGATGTGAATGTATGGAATCTAAAAAATATACTCAAAGCGCATAATGGCACATGATCTTTAACCCCTGTGGTCTATTTGGGTCAAATGACCCGTTTTAGGTTTTCACCCTAGAACAAAAGGACAGGTTTACACAAAAAAAAGTGGATTTAAAAATACACCAGCCTTTTAATACAAATAAATGTATTCTGTGTTTAGACTACGTTACATTACCTCAAAGCTTTTGCATTCAATTTAATTCAATTTTATTCATACAGTGTTTTTAATAATGGACATTATCACAAAACAGCTTTAAAGGAATCCAGATATAGAAGTAAAAATATCCCTAATGAGCGAAGCCAGAGGCGAGGAAAAAGTGTCAGTGAAAGAAAAACCCAATGAGCAAAAAAATAAATGAAAGAATCCCTGCCAGGATCCAGAGTCAAACTGGAACTCATCCTAATCTGGGTGGTCATTCATTTTATACCACCTGAAGATCCTCAGGCATGAGGAGTGGCTCTGTGTCTTTACTATCCCCTAATAATATAAAGACCTATTTAAGTGTCATAGTGTGTGTGTGCGTGAGAGAGAGAGAGATGTTAATTTTATTATACTCTAAACTGAGTTGTCTAATCAATAAAATAATACCAGTGGTTTGGTTGATGTGATGTGCTCGCCTATTAGGAAGCCCACAGTTTGAAGGAAAAAGCATTCATCTGCTCTGTACATAATATTATCCAAACAGATTAGTTAGGTTCCTAGGTTACGTTTCCTAAATCAGCTCCACTGCTTGAAATGTGAGTTTTCTGTGTGTTTGGATGAAGCACAAAATTCACATGGACCAATATATATGTTACATTATATGTGTGTGTGTGTATATTACTTATTAAGGAGTCTTTCTAAGCAGTTCAATGTCTGGTAAACTGGACTGTTTGTAACTGCTTACCTCAACTAGCAGATGTATTTTTTTATGAATTTCCAACCATGAGACTTTGTTGGCAAGATATTGAAGTTTGAAAATAAAGCTCCGGTACCCCAGGGGTCGTCTGTGCATTTGTGCGTGCAATCATATCACCCGCCTGGCACAGAGGCAGTCACCAGGACTGCAAACAATAATTAATAAAACAGACCGCAAATGAAAAGTGAGCTACACTGCCTGGCCATGCTTGACAGTATTTCCTGTCAGACCATCCCAGTTCTCAGGTGATCTCACAGACAGCGACTTAAAATCCTTATTCAGGATAGCATGACAATCAATTTACCATGGCTAGCACTCTATTCAAACCCCAAACATATGGGCTGAGAGGAACTCTGGTTTAATTTGCCTCACACAATGTGTATGTAGCGTTGTTAATGTATTCAGCAGAGGCGTCTTTCCGTGTGTTTGGGAAATGTTATCACAATTTATCCTGTGCACAGAGGATTCTTCCTGGAAGTGGCTTGAAGCAAATTTACCATATGATCAATTCAGCCGAACTAACAAATCCTTCAATCTGGGGAGAAAAAAAAAACCTCAGTAAAAAATATTCTTCCTAAGGATTTGAAAAGTCTGAGCCAAATCCCTGCTACTCAAAATTGCCTTGATGAAGCCCGCTAGGTTTTTGGAATGCACATATTATAAAAAAAAATAGCTATGTTTCAAAACACACATCTTAGCTGTGACTTTTTTTTTTCAAGCTTCATCATAACACTACGTTAGACGGAGACATGCAAAGAATACTGATACAGTGAGACGCTGAAAATCATCTAAATTACTGAACATTAACGCTTCGAATGATTGAACATTGAGTGACGTTCTAATCTTGGTCGATTTCTCCGGCTATACAGTCACGCTTTTTATCCGAACAGCACGCAAGCATATGCAGCTTCTGCAATCAAGGTAAGTGCTATGCAGAAGCCCAAATCCCTGCTTAATGCCACTGCAGCCATTAATTAAAGGTTTTATAGAGTGTAAGTGTGGATTGGAAATAACTGTAAGACTGCCAGCGGTTAGCAGAAGGACGTTTCACGTCTGAGGTGATGGATAGTTCATGGAAAGCTTGATGGGTCTAGCAGCACAAGCCAGGACAAACATATTATTCCTTAATTCCTATATTTGTTAACTCTGTACACAGCTATATATTTGAACTGTGAAAAAAAATCCATAGTTTTAACACTGAGATTTAAAAAAAATACCACTCGGAAAATGTTTAGCTGCAAAATTCTAATGCTAGCTAAGCTAGTTAACTATCTTTGTTTTGGCTGCTATATTTTGTCAAGTTTGGCTGCTTTATTTAATAAAATGCTCAGAGTCTCATGATATAAATGATACCATACCGAATATACTGAAATCGCACATATATACGTGAGCTCAATTCATGCTAGCTGACTAGCAGTTAACTAGCCAGCTAGCTACGTTAGCTATGTAACATTCTGTTTGTGTTGAACAAGAGAACTGTTTGATGTTTCCAAATAACATGTTATTTGGATATAAATATCCAAAAATATGTGGCAATACAATACAAACGTTAGCATCACTATGATCTGTGACCCAAACTTTAGCACAAAGTTAGCTTGCCAAAATGCTACTCAGCTGGATTAGCATTTACAACATAAATAACACTCCATGAATCTGCAGCGAGCTAAAAAGAAGAAGGTTTAATGTGGCTTTTCTTCAGTGAGTCAAACCATATTAAATAGTGAGTCCTTGAGCTCGTTCCATGCTTCTGGCTGCTGTCTGTTTTTGAAACGGTCCTCAAAGAGTCTTATTTAGCGCTAAAGACATCCAGCTTCACGGCGCGTGCTACAAAAGAGGAAACACACCGGAGGCGGATTCCACTTCTTTTTTTTTTCCCCCACTGCTGCTAGATAAGATGAAATCTCCTGCACAAACTACAAACAACTAAGGAGTGGAAGCGCAACCTGCTCCTTATACTGAAATCGAAACCCCCATACCCGACGACAGCCTACACGCTCTATACAGACTTCAGGTTCTGCCTGAGAAAGCGATTTGCCGCCTACTGTGTCATTATTATATCTTGATACGAGGTGAAAATTCCCATGGATACAGGAAAGAGATGACTAAAGCTTCAGCGAGACTGCACACACACCGGCCAGGCCTCCTCGGCTCTGTTACTATTTGTGGGAAGATACGCCAAGCTCGCTCTTGAAATCCTACACACACGCCACGCCAGAGGAATATATGAAGTTAAAAGTCGAGCTGATTCCCAGCCTCAGTCAGTTCATCTGCTTCATTTCATTCAGTCGAAGCGCATAAGCGCCTTTTGTCTCGGCTCTCAGGGGACCGAATCCTCCCACTTTCCCGCTGCAGGCAGAGCCAAACAAACCGCTGCAGAGACAAAGAAATAAAATATCCTGTAGGATTTATCAGAGACAGGTAGTGCTGAGGAATTATGGGCATTCATATTTCTTGACAGCGCCATTGGAAGTGTTTATTATTAGATCATAAACAATGGGCAGAGGCACTTGGGAGAAGATGCTCTTACACCATGTGCTGAAATGTAGCCAAAAGGAAAATAGATGGCTTCGTTTTCAGACACGCGGTGAGGTAACTCTTCCTCGAACGCTAAACTGCCACGCCGCGTTACGAGGCCCATCAATAGATCTGTAAACACTGAATAAACCACAATCATCATGCTATTAAATTAACAGCTGAAAACAATATTTGCGCACGCACATGACAGGAACATGGCGTTCTTTGTTATTTATAAGCGTGCAATTAAAGAAGCAGCCAGTTTAATAGCTCTGACATAATGAACGTAACGTGATGAACGATGATTGCGACGGTGGTGCTCTGTTTTCACTCAGAGCTACATGCTCGAAGAGGATTTCCAGCCTGTGCTAGGGCGATGTTTACATATGTCATCCGGCTCATCCTATCTTTCATCAGATAACGGCAAGGAGACACATTTACGCCGCTAATGAGACGCAGCGTTTAAGTTCCTGCACACTTCACACGAGCACTGACAGAGTGATTTTCAGATTTCACCGTTTGAAGATATTCTAAATGCTCAAAATCCTTACTGAATGAGCAAAAATTATGTTATTTTAATTTTATCTGATAAACATTCTGTGCTGAACTATTTGGGCTCGTGATTGATGTTGCTTGAGTTTGACATTGGAGTGGCTAGATTCTTCATGCCCCAGGGTGCTTTTGTGTCTGTCACCTTCTGGCTCTCACAGCCTTGCTTGCACTCTGCACTCAATACACACTGCATTAACCATTATATGATAATAAGCATACCTGATCATCTCTCTCTCTCTCTCTCCACATACTACACAAGATAACACTGATCCAGAGCACCTTCTGCTCTCCAGAACAGCCTGATCCATCCTGATGCCCTACATTGGTTTGGGGTTTCATCACTTAGTGGTCACTCGCTGCTGCTGCCTACATGGACAGCCTGGAGATTCATGGGATTTCTGTGGATAGTACACAAACGTTGGCACCCAAACCAGGATGTCGCCCACATTGTGCCCCAAGTCCCCAGGATAGGCTCCAGGTTCCATGAGACCTTGTGCAAGAAAAGCAGTACAATAGGCAACCTATCACCAGGCACACTAACACACAATCTCAAACACTACAAATAATTTAGATTTAAAATGTTTATTAATATTAGATTCAATCATCTAGTTACAATACGTGTCTTAGGACTGGGGGAGGAAACCGCCGGAGAACCTGGATGAACTGGACTGGTGGAGGAAACCAGAGAACCTGGAGGAACTGGACTGGGGAAGAAAACAGGAGGAACTGGACTAGGGCAGGAAACTGGAGAACCTGGAGGAACTGGACTAGGGAAGAAAACAGGGAACAGCACTGAGGGAGAAAACAAGAGATCCTGTAGGAAATGGACTGAGGGAAACAAACTGAGAACCTGTAGGAAATAGACTAAGGGAGAAAACAGGAGAACCTGGAGGAGCTGGACTGGAGAAAAAAACAGGGAACAGCACTGAGGGAGAAAACAAGAAAACCTGTGGAAAATGGACTGAGGGAAAAATGGAGAACCTGAAGGAACTAGACTGAGGGAGAAAACCGGAGAACCTGGAGGAACTGGACTGGGGAAGAAAATCAGAGAACCTGTAGGAAATGGACTAGGGAAAAATGTCAGAGAACCTTGAGGAACTGGACTGAGAAAGGAAATCTGGAGGAAATGGACTAGGGAAGAAAACCAGAGAACCTGGAGGAACTGGACTGGGGAAGAAAATCAGAGAACCTGTAGGAAATGGACTAGGGAAAAATGTCAGAGAACCTTGAGGAACTGGACTGAGAAACGAAATCTGGAGGAAATGGACTAGGGAAGAAAACCAGAGAACCTGGAGGAACTGGACTGAGGGACGAAACCGGAGAACCTGGAGGAACTGGACTGGGGAAGAAAACGGGAAGAAATGGAGGAACTGGACTGATGGACAAAACCGGAGAACCTGGAGAAACCAGACTGGGAAATAAAAATAGAGAACACGGAAGAACCGTGGAAGAATCCAGAGAACCCGTAGGAGCCAGATTGATGGAGGGAACCAGAGACTCAAACCCCAAACCCTGAAGCCTGAACCTCTAACCACTAAACACTAACTAAGAAACAATCAGCATAAGACAAGCACCAACTGAAAACCACTAAATAGGAATATCTTTACAGATTTGTCTTACGAACTGATGTCTTTCATTAGATCTTTATTACCTGCTGAAAATCTTTCTGGAGCAATCATCTAGAAAGATCAACAAATCTTTAACCCTTTATGCATTTTAAAATAATATTGACACCATAATGGAGAAAACATACAGAACCCCAGACAAATAGAACCTGCATGAAATATATTCCACATCTCATTACTTCAAATGTACTAATTTCAGTATTACTCAAATTCACTCAAAGAGTAATTCTGAAGAAATTCCGAACAGAATGCAGGTTTATTAATGGCTGTACGTTGCTCTGTCCTGGAAAACAATGCATTGTGCATTAGCTAATCTAAAACACTCCTCTGTACAAAATGCCATGCAGCATGCAAGACAATTTAGACAGATAGTAAAGATGTATGCGAAGCACTTTTCCGTTAAAGGGTAAACGGTTTTCAGTTTCAAAGCCTCTTTTTATCTCTAAGCACATAATCGTCAAATGCAAATAACAAAATGGCTCAGGTAAAAACAGTCCATTAGGCCTAAATACTGCAAAGGGTTTTTACTCATGTTCCACATTAATGCAGTTTTCCTCTATTAGCGTCTGTTTGCCTGGAGGTGCCTTAAAACTAGCAAACAGACATTGCTTTTAATATGTTGATATCTCTTTAGTCTGCTAATCCAGATGCTTCTTCCTCTGATTCACTTCTGAGAGCGTTTCTAGTTTTAGTCGATTAATCAATCTGGTTCCTTTTACGGATTTAAAACACACCGTCCTTTGATTCAGCCTTCATACAGGTCACCGAGAACATTTTTGTTAAACATTTTTGTTGTGTTTCAGAGCTTCAGCAGGTCTTCATTTGCTTTCCTTTATTAAGTGTAACAACAATATAGCAACTAATGAAGGGGCTTTACTCTGAACATGCTGAATTAAGAAAGTAATCAGTGATGTGATGTTGACCCCCAAAAACTGGAGTTACTACAGATATCACTCCAAAGCTAATCCCAGAGTGCTTTATTTCTCTTATAGCACAGCAGGTCGTCTGATGATATTTTGTCTGTTTTGTTGTGTACTGTTATGTTCAGCATCATGTCACGCTTCACAGTGCAACTTAATGGCTGAAATGAAATGAAGCAGACACTCATAAGTAGTTTTTCCTAAACATTTTTGTTTTTACTTAGCCTACTAGGATTGCAATTTATTTAAAGGATCAATTCATTTTTAATTTTGCACATTATTTTCCTTTCAGTTTCTGTATATTTTATGTGGTATTTCTCCTTTCACTCCTTTCGCAGTAGGGTGACCTTACATATAGGTGCAATAGAGTTCATTTAATAATATATAAACTTTTAAGAAAATTAAAATTCATTTTTAAACTGTTTTGTTGTGTCCATGTTCAGCATTGAATGTCTTTGTCATGTCACATTTCACAGTGGTGCTTAATGCTTTCCTCAGAACTTTAAATTTGTAGTTTTGATAATATTTCCCCATAGCTGCTTAGATCTAAACAAAAATACTTGTCATAGAAAAGTTCCAAAAAAACAAAAACGTGTCATTTTTTCACACAAATGTGCAAGTAAACGGTGATATCAAACCCACTTCTGCTCTCCGAGATGCCCCAAGTGCTCTAAAATTTGAAGGTGTTTATCTTCAACCAGTAAAATTCTGTGTAAGGTTATCAAACAGAGGGAAATACACACGTCTCACACTGAAAGCCAACAGAGTCCTGACTCATTTTTATAACAGACTCACAGCCAGAAAATCAATCATTTGTTTATACTGATTGAAAATGTCTGATAATGGAAAGCCGATATGCTGGTAAAAATTTTTTCTTTTACAATTGTTTATCTGCTGGTCTAGAAAACGTCTATTCACCAAACAGAATGAAGAATTAACAGTGCTGTGATAATATATATATATATATATTAATATATAATAATATAATATATATATTAAGAGCTAGCCATTTAAGACGAGTTTGATTCTCAGTAGAAGGTTCAGTTCAGTGAATCACACCTGAAATGTTTTGCTTAAAGAGTAAATTCATCGTACGTTAGAGCCGCCCGCAGCGACACCTCCTGTAGCCTGTATTTCATTTCAAATACAAATGTGACTGCGTCCATATCACGGAGCAGTGTGTGACTAAAAAAATTATTGATTTCCCTCTATCTTTGACAACCATGACTATGCTGCTAGACTGTGTTTCCCGTACTCCTTAAGGCGCTGCTTACTTATCGATATGAAGGAAGGCATTTTCATTTCGGTATGGAGGCGAACACTGGCGTCTGATGGGATGCTGTCACAATAAAATTGATTTGGTGTTTTCACATCATGGCTCGTGACACCTCAGTAGATCTGCAGCAGCCTCATTATAAACCTAATATTTACATTTACATTTACATTTCTGGCATTTGGCAGACGTTCATATCCAGAGCGAAGTACAAAAGTGCTTTGAAGTCTCTATCGATAAAAACATTAACACTGGTTCAATAGGTCACAGACTTAGAATACCATCAGCCTAAATCAAACATGGAAAATAAGAGCTAGTCTAAGTGTTTCAGAAAGAGGTAGGAGAATATCATCTTTATATGGACAGACAAACACAGAGAAGGGATTAACCAGGAATCCAAAAGTCTTTATTTGTACAGTTGAACACTGAAATTCTTGTGGTAGCTCCGCTAACAAATCCTGGACACATCTTAACAATACCAGACAAAAATAGACCAAAAGACGAAACACAGAGGCTTAAATGAATAATTTAAGAGTAAGCATCCGTGGGTGTGGTCAGGATCTCTCTGGCACAGTAAGAAAACGAACTAGAATATCCTTTTAGTTTTTTTAAAAGGCTTTTTAGAAAATGGTGTGAAAAGAGTGTTCAAATATATCACAATATGACAACTGGGATTTGGGAGCTTCGTTGCTAAGGTGTTGAATTCCTGATTGGAAGGTTGTGAGTTTAAATCCCAGGTCCGCCAAGCTCCTTGAGCAAGGCCCTTAACCCTCAGTTGTATAAAATGAGATAAAAATGTAAGTAGCTCTGGATATGGGTGTCTGCAAAATGCCTTAAATGTAAACTACAGGCAATCACTAAATTGGATTTTGGTGATAATCAGATTAACAGGCCTGATTTGTCAAGAATGATGCAGTTGTAAATTTATAAATTGTTTATTTGTGCCTTTGGAATTCATGAAAATTGTAAAAAAAAAAATAATAATAATATTTATATCCTACTCGTGCTAACGAATTTGTAAAATTACTCAATAGTAGACTACATAATGTAACCTTAACCTTCTACACTCCAAATCATATCATTTGCAGGGAACTTTAAAACAGTATATTTAATAAAAAATCATTCAATTATGACAAAAGAAATTGAGACTGATCTATTTGTGTCTAACTGTAAATAAAGGCATTTTCATTACAGGCATTTGGCAGACAACCTTATGCAGGGTGAATTACAATTCATCTCCTTTTATACAACTGAACAATTAAGGGTTAAGGGCCTTGCTCAAGGGCCCAGCAGTGACAGCTTGCTTCAAACTCACAACCTTCCAAACAGTAGTCTAATACCTCAACCATGAGCTAGCCATATCCCCCCTCAGCTGAAGGAAAAATCAGCATATATTATTAATTATTGTTTATCTGCATAGTAGTGAGACAAAATAAGTTCCACTTCTGCCTTCACCCCAATTGTTCATTCTGTGCTACTAGCAGTCTGGGCACATGAACTGTTAAGTTTTGTAAGTGTCTCCACATGTTAATCAGCTGTGTCAGGAACACACTTTCTTTACACTTTACATGCATGTGTGAGGAACATCAAAACCTTTCCTAAACGTGAAAAATTGGAGCTCGGTTTGGCTTAAGCAAATATTTTCAAATAAGTTTACTGAAAGATTGATAAATGAGGCCCAACGTGTTTACAAGAACGTCTGATCTGATAACGAGAAACTGTGAGTCAACAAAAGTAGTGAGCGTAGGTGGGGAGATTATCCAAAATTCTCACTGCTTTAAAGAGAATATTACTTTACTGAACTAATGACTCAAGCATCCAAGAAAGAGAGAGAAAACATCATTTTAATGGAATATTTCATATTTCTTGCTGATTAGTTGAAGCCGAAGCGCAATTAATTAAGTTATGTGTAGAAGCATAAATTATGTTTCTATACTACTGTTAAGATGCTTCGAGATAATGTCCATTGTTAAAAGTGCTATACAAATTAATTGAATTGAATTGAAAAATTAAAATGATTTAACTAGATTAATATATATATATATACTAGATTAGATAATATACAGAGAGAGAGATTTTTTTTTCAAAGCTTGACGACTCTTGACAACCCTCAGAAATATTTCGCGTGTTTTCTTGTGTGGGTTTTTGCCATTAAACAACTCTCATTTTTCTCTTTTAAAGTTAATAAGCAAAAAAAAAAATGCAACTTGCCATGTTACAAGACTCCAAAATTTCTGACTTCCCCAAGGTAGAAAACTAAACCCAATAATCCTGGATGAAGACTGGAAGTTGTTTAAGAGTATAGTATGTGTATCATATCACAGACTACACACATATCAAGATGTTTATAGCGTCGTCTAAAATAGCGAGCTGGATCTCAGATAACAGAGTTTTAATTCAATTCAATTCAATTTATTTGTATAGCGCTTTTAACAATGGACATCATCTCAAAGCTTTACAGAAGTATAGAAACAGAGAAGGGGAAAAATTATAAAGTTTGAAGTTACTATATTATCCTTATTTTATCAAAAATGAGCAAGCTTGTGGTGATGGTGGCAAGGAAAAGCTCCCTGAGGAAGAAACCAGGCTTAAAAAGGAACCCATCCTCATTTGGGTGACACTGGACAGTAAATAATGTCATTTCTACAACAGCAACCAAGAGCTCTTGAGGAACTATTAAGTCAGTGTAGTTTCTGAGTTCATCATAGACAATAATTCCTTGCAGTCACAAGCTGACTGATCTGTGACGGTGTGATAGTCTCTAAGTGATAGCTAATTTTACATGAGAATTTGAGTAATCTGGAAATCTCATTAAAGGGCAGGTAAAGGTACTGTCTGATCTTTACATTTACACTTTAAGTAGACCAAACACCTGGAGTTAAAATAAAGAGCCAGAGTAGTCCAGCTTCACCGAACCTCCCGGTCCAATATGCTGACTGTAAGACTTGAGTGAAAAGGTTAATGTGTTCTTACAGGCAGAAAGCAAGGTGTACAAGCGTACGAAAGCAAAGTCACCCTCCACAGCGCCTCTACTGCACTTGTATTTATTGGTCTTGTTAAGCCTGGAGTGATTTATAATGTGTGAAGAGGTATTAAATCTCTCTGCCTTTTCAGGTCTGGGTGGCCGTGTAAGAAAGGTGATTCATTTTGCTTGCCAAATGTCAAGGACTTGTGCTGGCTGACAGGCAGCTCTCTGTCATCCTCCCTCTGTCATGCTGCTATTTACCGTCATCTCCCAGCATGCATTAGGGTGCAGTCTTTGCTCAACCTCGCAGACGCACACTGTCGCACCATTCAACACACTAGCACAACTAGCGCCATTCCAACTTCTTTTTTAATCTTATGGAATTTGTTCGAAGACAAGTCAAGAAATACATGAGGATAGAACAGTGCATACAAATAAGTATTTAAATGATCTCTTGCCATGGGTACATTAAAACCTTGGCACAAAATCAGAGCAATTTCAAACGGTTTAAATTAAATGCACTGTGCTGTAACCTTTTCCAGGAGACTGGTATGATGGGTAAAGCCTTCAGCAAAAAAAACAAAGAATATGATCATGTTTACTTCACAACTTTCTCAAATTTAATAGAGTTCTTTTGTACCATAGGGCTAGATTTTGATAAACAGAAAGAGAATAATTGCATCTGTGACCTTGACAAAAACTGCTGTATGGCAGACCTCAGGCAAAGTCATGCTAGCTGTTACACTGCAATATGTGTGAAAGTACAGAAATATAAAATCATATCTTTCAGTAGATTTTCCATCTAGGGTCCTGAAAGATTTTGGAGAAACTGGTGATTCAGTGTTCAGGCTCAAACAAGACCTAAACCTCTTCTGTTTTCTTATATTTACAAACCAAACGCGTATTATCTAGTGACTACGTGGAAAAGAATACACAATGTGTGTACACAATTGATCATTTTGTATAGAAGGGGGAAGCTGTTACAGGAAAATGATCAGCGATTGATTAGCAGTGATGTGAATCAACCTGACACAAAGCTGATTATTTTCCAATAGCGACATGTTTTATGCCTCTCGTGCCACAGCAAGTTTCCAACAATTACAATTTTGATTAATTAAAGAACAACACATTCGGTTTACTGTTACGTTTAATGTTGTGGAACGTAAACAAATACAGGATTTCTGTTATCGCTTCCATTGCTTGTTCTCTCTATTTGTGTTAAAGATATTTCGAGAGAAACAGTAGCTTGCTAGCAAGAAATAAGAAGACTTTCCCATGTTTCCTAAGCACTATCTCTGATACCTCATACTTATTCATTAACATTGTTTTAACAATTAATGAAAATCTCAGCGTTCCTGTTTTTGTATTTGTTCTCATTAACATCATTACATCACGTTAACACACGTGTCTGTCTTCTTTCACCAGCTTTGATTTTTGTTTACAAGACTTAAAAGGTAAAGTCACCAAAGGAACTGCAAAGCGCTCTGCCCTAAAGAGACTCCAGTCTCTGGAAACTTGAATTCAAGCTTCACCTCTGGCTATTGGAAAGCACTGACACTGGAGACTTCTTGCATAAATGTGACAACAAACATTTCCATATCAGTCCAGTATATAGCTGCATGTGTGTTTTTATGCATCCTGTATCGGGATAAGATACCTCTGTCGCGTCTTAATATTCAAATGCATTTATAAGAAATGACGGCTACCTGTGTTGTTTCTATAAAACATGGTTAATGTGGCAAATTTTTTATTTCATACAATTTCCAAAAGTTGTCAATGTAATTTAATTAATTTAATTTAATATGTTTAATATTAATTTTATTTATTTATTTATTTATTTATTTAGCAATATGACTTTAATGTACCATAACACTCACAGTTACATGTATAGTTTTCAGAGGGGGGGGGGTTTGTGTGTGTGTGTGTGTGTGTGTGTGTTGAGAAGTATTTTTTATAACTTCTGTTTAAAATGCATCTACTGACAATTATTTTTAAATCAGATTTAAATGTTTTAAACCTGCATTTTTACTTCCTATTTACCTACAACCCTATAATATTCAAGACACATTAAATATCCAGTGTAAAAAAAACAATCTTTGTGGGTATTTTTTATCTGCAAAGCAAACTGATACACACTTCAGACATCAGACTTACAGTATAAAACACACTAATACGCAATGCTGGTTTGTTGCAGGTGTATTTATGTAATTAACCAGACATCATTTGACCAGGAAACCTGCCCCAGGCCATTTATGACTGGTTGATGCTTGGTTGAGCCAGAGGTCAATAGGTTATGACTAAAGTTCAACCTTTGATCAATTTTCTAAAAGGGCAATGGAACATGGTCTTCACTTCTTGCCATGCACTGCTTCCTGTTCTAAATATCCTTAGGCTTTATCCTAACCTCAATCGTGTGTGAGCTAAAGTCTTGAAATGTATCCATGGACAGCATTAATTAAACATAAGAACACATTCCTCTTTACAAATAACAAGGAAGTGAGGCTAAAACCGAAGTAATGCATGTCTTGCTGCATCTCAGTTATCTAGCAAGGGTATTTTGTAATCAAGACTGAGAGACTGACTGTCACCTCTGTACAGGGACTTAAAGTAATCAAGAGTTACAGGAGTTATATAAAGGCATGGCTGATTTTCTCTCGGTTATGAAAGGGCAAGAATAATTTGATTTTGCAGACTGCTTTAAGCTGACTGAGGCTGAAACAACAACAAAAATCCCCACAAGAATGCATTACACCATTACAAATAACTATATGGTTTAGATTCCACAGAAACTATACTCATAATTTATCATATCTGACATTTAACAATATGTTTTTTGTCCTATGTACTCAATTTACACAATTTCTTCTACAAAATAAATGATCAGCTGAGACATTCTGTTCCTGAAGAAAAGACTTTCTTCTTTTGTCCTACATTAGAGCTACAACTAAAGGAAACACCTGCTAGCTATCCGCTTAGCATCATAAAAACCAAATATCTAAATCAATACAGTTTTACGTTTTTATTAATCAAACTAGCTTATTTGCTTGTGACACTCTATGATACACTATTAGCCATGAAAATTATCCAAAAGTATAGCATAACAGAGAAGTAGCAGAGTGGACTATAGTGGCCATCTTGAAGCTGAATCACGTTCTCCTCAGCGCTTAGCTAAGAAGGAAATATTTTTTCCCGTGGTATTAGATATAATTTGATTTATAATATGACTCCAGTTTTCATATTTGTCATTCAATGTTTTTTAGGCAAGTGTGTAATGTTGGTATGCTGCTAACACTATGCTAACTGTTAGCTCCATTATCCCTGAAGCTATAGTGCACAAATAAAAAAGAAGAAATCCTCAGAAGTCTCAACTATGAACTTCATTTGAGTAAGGAAAAATAATGCATATATATTTAGCTGTATTTATATATTTAAAAAAGAAGAAAGGTAGGCAGACATGCTAATGAGATGTGTTTGCTAGTCCCAGTCACTTGTGGTTGTTCATGCTAAACTCTCTTCATGTGTATTTTAGGCTAAACAAGGGTAAGGATTATTCAGGCCCTGCTGGAGGAGAAAAGGAGGAGTATTATCCACTGTACTGTACACTTTGCTAAATGCCAATTCAATTAAGTGAGGACTGCGCAGTGGTCTTCATTAAAGGGTAAGCAACATCGAATTTCAAAGCCTAATTAGCTCAGAGCTGCAAAATGATCAAATGGGCTATAGATCTGTGACAAATCTATAGACCTGGGACTGTAGACTGAATTCAAACTGAATTTGGAAGCAAACAGATCTTGGGCTATAACTCAACAAAAAGTCGCACCAGCAGTAGGCACCAATTTTGGAATCCCTGACAGATTCATGCACTATTTACAATATAAGTCATGAGAATTGCTATGAATTTGAGAAACATAGGATTGTAAGGTCCTTAATGGACTATACCATCAAGGCTTTTAGAGACAGGGTAGATATTCTGTTTGGAGGAGACTTTGGTTTGCATTTAGGGAGATTTAATGTACACTACTGTAATAAATCCTACACCATGAACCTCTGGGTTCTCTGGTTTCATCCCACTTCAGAAAAAGTGCCAGGATGTTCAACAGCAATTCTGTTGTGAATGACAATTATGTAAATAAGTTTGCACATTGTTTTGTGTAATGCCCTGTAATGACCTGGTGTCCCATCCTTGTCCCCCTTGTGCCTAGTGTCTTGTGCCACCATATTGACCATCAACCATCAGTTGGATCCCTTAAGGAACCCTTTTTCCCACAAAGATATATCTCCTTTTCTATATCTCCAGCCATAAACCCCTGTCTACTCATGATCCCTGGAACTGTCTCTATCTTCCCCATCTTTATGGCACTCCTGAACCTTGAGAGATAAATCTGATTGAGCAATAAACTTTGACAGATCTCCCTGTCTCTCTATGGTGATGAAAAGCTCAAAGCACAAAGCAGGCAGCACCACTGAGAACAAAGTGTGCTTTTCTCATCTCAATTCAGACAAAGCAAGTCTTTCTAAGATGTTTGTCCTAACTCTGGAAATAGTCAGATTGTTCTGGCGTGCCAGTAAATCCAATCTGAACTGATAGTATCCATGCTTTCATGTTCTCCAGTTTCCTCTGATTTCCCCCCAAAGGAATTGCCCTAAGTTGTGAATTACTGTCCACCCAATTTGTAGTCCTACCTCACACCCAGTATTCTGCGTGTCACATCCCGGCGACCCGTATTCTGGGTGTCAATTCCTGGCGACCCTGGTCAAGTGGTTATTGAAGATGACTGAACGAGGAAGGTAGATAAATTCTCTCTAACATGCTCAAACAATTCTTTCCACCCACAATCACACAATAATGGGTTCTGATGCAAAACAAAACCACAATTGAAAGTTGAAGCACTTACAAGTTTCATTTGATCTTGTTAGTTCCTATCAGGGAGTACAGGGATGGAGCAGGTAGTGTTGATGCCTCAAATCTCAGCGTCAAGGGTTTGATCCTAAGCTCAGGTTACAGGCTACATGTTTTGCATGTTCTTTTGATGGTACTCCTTCACCAGTATGTAAACTGGTTACCTAGAAATGGCCTTGATTTCCATCCAAAGTGTATTCTCATTTTACACCTAGGATCGAATCTGGAACCCTGACTTGAAAGAAAACCTGTTACTCAAAAATGAATCAATGAATGAATCACTGACGGTATAATAAAGCTGGCATTTTTATCGAAGTTTTGTGTGTTCAGCTCAGTTCATCATCAAGTCACCAGTTGGATAATGCATTATCCCTCAATTTGCCATAAAAAACTCAAGAACACACACTCACGCATAAATCAGTCAGTGTGTCTGAGATGTCAAGCTTTTTCATTATCCCTTAGGAATATTAAAAGTCATATAGTGTATCCAAGGTTTTACGGTCTCTTTAGCTTCCTCCCAGGCAGATGTTATTTTTTCTTTTTACACATCAGTTTTTCTCACACAAACACCTCTCATATCTTTGTCAACGTGGATGCAGGGCTCCAGTGATACGTCTAACATTTCCACTTTTGTTAGGCGAGCTGTTCTAGGCATGGAGATGATTCGTTGTTTCGATGTTTTCTGAAATGCCTGAGTCGGTGTGGATGATATTCCACATCATTGAGACCACTTGTATAAATCACTACTTCTTTAGCTCATTTGCTACTTGTCTCTGTGCTAGGAATGCAGCATTTATAATGCTTAGCCCAATGATTTATTTGGCATTTTAAGTTCTAGGATGTTGGCACTATCTGTGCTTACTTAACAATGTTTTACTCCAACTATTAAATATCCAGCACAGTATAATTCTTCTGCTTTAATTACAAAAAGAGTATGTGAATATAGCGTCCAAATTTTCAGTATAATGTGCTTTAACCTGGAGATAATTATGATCACTCAATTTTCACACAGCTTGTATATTTAAGCTTTAAGTGTGAAGTCATGCTGAATTTTGGCATATTGCTTTCATAAGACAAAAAAACTAATATGGGGAAGTGACATAGGCCAAACGTTCTGTTGATTTTTGTTTCTGAAGAAGCTTCACTCACTTTACAGCACATCTGACTAGCTAGCTAGCTAACCCACACTAATTGTGCCAACTCCAGTGGCATCCAGAGATGGACCAGCTCCAGCCGGGTTCTGCTTTGTGAGGACTGTGGTATTCAAAGCAACGCTGCCAACCCTATGTGGATGACAACAACCTCCTTATTAATTTACACAACATACTACACATGCTGTATCTGCATCACACAACTGACTATACATAAATGCAGAAAGGACATTGTTCATATCACACTTTCCGGTGTCACCCAAGTGAGGATGGGTTCCCTTTGAGTCTGGTTCCTCTCGGGGTTTCTTCCTCATACCATCTAAGGGAGTTTTTCCTTGCCACAGTTGCCTCAGGCTTGCTCACTTGGGATAACATCTAGGACTGTTTGTCTGTTTGTATGTTTGTTGTTTCTTATGTAAAGCTGCTTTGAGACAATGCTCTTTGTTAAAAGTGCTATACAAATACAATTGAATTGAAAATTGAATTGAATAGTAGATTACTGTTAAAGGTGCTTCTGGTGAAAATCCCTTCTTCTTAACGCTACTTTAATAACGTTTTTGAGCTCAGGAGTGGAATTTATCATGTGGCGAACACAGACGAGCGAAGTGATACACTAGTTATTATTAGTTATGCTAATAATAATAAGCCAATCAAATTATTTCTAGAATATTCACTATAATATTGGCTCTTCAGTAGGAATTACCTCATCATATTTTTCTATTTTTTATATCAAATCTCTGACTATAAGCCAATATGTGATACTGAGGTCTTTGCAAATATATGACGATTGAGAAATGTAGAACTGTAGAATGGACAATCTATAAAACCTGTTAAAAAAAATAAATAACTACACTAAAACACACACATTTCTAATATACAGATATTATTTTCAAATAATATACAAAATAGACTTATATACGACGAAATACTTGAAGCCCTGCAGTTAGCATCAGATAACAGTAACCTGTGCGCTAATGCTGCAGAGCCGTGTACATTAGCTCAGCGATTTCATTTCTATAGCTGCTCTAACTGAAACAACGGTAACTAACTTTTCATTAAACTCAATCAATAAGGTGGAAAGTTCATGCGCTGCTTTATACTTCAGCTCAGTGAGTCTGATGAGCTGCTAATGCACTGCAGGGAATAACTTCAATGTATTTTCCTCCTTCGGCTCGACTCGGTCACGCCGAAGCTCAGCTCAAGTGACAAAGAGAAAGTCCAACACGTGTACGAACATGCAGCACGATAATACGGCAAAGCAAACCGGAACGAACACATGTGCTGCTGCAGAGTAACACAAAAGTGTGGATAAAATTACACAGTGATTAAAGTAAGGCTTTTAAAAGAACTCTCAGTGCTAAAAGTGCTGTGAGATTTAGTGATGTGCTGTCCTGAAAACAGATGAACTGAGAACGGCACAAAAAAAACAGGAAGTAGTAGTCAGAAGGGATAAAATGCTAGCCATAAAGCAGCCATTCGGACCATGGTTAACACAACCTCAGTGGATGAAAGGGTTTGGAAATAAGAGTCATTTACAATAATAATAATAATTATAATTATAATAATAATAAATTAAAATGACTCGCATTTGATATGGATCTCAACAAATAGCAAGCCAAGAATAAAGTGGAGTGAGCTTGATTTTAGATTTCCTATTAAATTATTTCTATTTTGTCCTGTTATTTTCCCAAATTTTTAAACCACAGCTCACACTGAGCAGCTTTACAACCAATGAACTATTAACTATTCCGACCAGTTACTCATATTGCTAATACTATTGTATCACACGGGCAATTAAAGACTGACAAGCCATCCTCTTTCCTCATCCGACCCCATTTCCACTGCTAAAACTACATGCACCTCGAAAGAGAGATATAAAGCTAACCAGCTGTATTCTTGCAGAAGTGATGCTCATGTTTGGGCCAGAAATGTTCAGAAATACTCTTTCATTTGATATCAAAATGCTTTAACCTGGTCAGGGTCTCAGCAGATTCACAGCCTATCCTAGGGTCACTCGGTGTGGGGCAGGAATAATCTCTGAAAGGGAAACCTGGCAACATCTGCACTCACAGCACATGGGAAATTCATCACAACAGCTACACCTATACCCATACCTACATCTAAACCTACACCCACACCTATATCTAAACCTACACCCACACCTATACCATACCTACACCTACAACCACACATACACCTACACCCACACCTACAACCAGACCCACACCTATACCATACCTACACCTACACCTGCAACCAGACCTACACACACACACACACCTACACCTGCAACCAGACCTACACACACACACCCACACCTATTTGTTTGGCATTTGTTTGGAGGAGAAACCTGAAAACCTAGAAGAAACCCTAGAGGGAATATCAAATAATATATCAAATGTTATGATTGTTCAAAAAAGTATGTAAGAATTTGACAAAACAAAAGTTACAGATTGTTATTAAAAAGTGCGGGAAGAGATGTAAAATAAATATCAAGCTTTATATGGATCACGACAACTGTGCAGTTTTTTATGGACTAAGCTGTCTTTGTTTTTTTTCCACGGTCAAGGGACTTCTTTGCTTTAACTGACTTCCTCTCTAAACACATTCAGCTATTTAGTAATGTCTTTGATTAATGAGTTTTTTCACCTGTTCATTGGATTCAAGGTTGTTTTCAGATATATTTTGAATATATCTTGGCACGCTCTGTGCTGATTTCATGATGTCTTTTGTCTATGACCTTATCTTATGACCACAATGTCCTTTGTTTAAGACCAAGGAATTATTTGTTTCGATTGAATAAAGAATGTGTCGAGCACAGACACTCCATCATCAGCCCACCTGTAGTGACCTCTACCCCCACCTCTCCTGACACCTTTGATGCCAATTGTTGAACTCCTTCTGTTACCCGTGGTTTTTGCACATACAGCGGATAATGACAAAGGTTTGTCTTTGGTTTGTATAAATACTTCCTGGCTGTCTCAATAAACTTCGAACGCTGAATCTTTGTGGTTCTTTTGGCATTATTTTTTCCCTGAAATGTCAGCTTGGAGTGGCAGACAGCGAGAACCCAAAAGAAAATTCTATCATTTTGGGTTCTGATTAATGGAATTAAAGCGATCAGAGAAACCGCCTAATAACTAAGAACTTAATGATAAACTTGATTACTTATTGATTGATTGTAATTTCTGAAAAATGCTTTAATCCTTTTTACCAGACGTGTGTGTGTGTGTACATGTACACTAAGGCAGATTACAGCACTTGATTCTCTTTCATCTTTGCACCCAACAAAGATGACTAGCACTAATTTCTTGGCAGCCTGCTTCCAAGGAGCAGTAAAGGCTCTGTAAGCTTTACTGAACCCCTTCCAGGTGATGAGATCACCTCACACGATCTGAATACATTAAAGGGCAAAACAGTCAGCTCGTTAGCTTAAATGAGCTTTGCTTAATGTCAAATGACCCATCGCATCACGTAGACCTGATTCAGCATGCCAGCTGGGCACAGCCAGACCATCAGTGCCCACTCTGGTGAGTCAGCATACAGGAGGCCAGACAGTGTGTTACGTAATAAAAAAAAAACCACACACAACAGAACCTGCTGTTACAGGAATATAATCAACAGCACCAATGCCAGTTCTCAAGAAAACAAAGCAGAATTGTTATTAAACAAGCAGCTGGAAAAAAAATCATACTTTTTATCCACTTATAATTATACTTAATGGAACATACAGCAGCGATAATCAGTCGTTCCTTCAACAACCTCTCTGTTTTTCTCTCTCGGGAAGTTAATAAGACAAAAAGCCCTCCATCCTGAAGCCTATTACTTAGGTAATATTACTTCCCATTACCTGGGGTCGATCCCGAGCTTGGGTGAGACCTCGGGGTTTGATTTTATTAAGGGTTTCGAGCAGACATGATGAAATCACGATGGATGTACAAAAATAAATTGTGTTCATGTAACTCTTGGAAAAAACACATATATTAAATATATTATACGTTAAACCAGAGAATATTGTTAGAAGGTAAAAACATAAATTTAAGCAGAGTGAACCAGTTTGCACAGCAACCCAGTGCTTTAAATATCTCCTTAATCAGAATTTTGAGGTTCTTCATACACTTACATCAGATACAATGTTCGGCTACTCAATTATTGATGCACCACTAATGTGCATTATACTCAAACTGCTCTGATTATAATTGGGCAGAGATTTTTATCTCTAGAAACTACAAAATTGGCAGAATAAGAGGTGGGTTAGACCGCCGGCAATTTCAAGATACACGGTTTGTATTCTGATATTTAGTTCTGCTGAAGGTTTGCTAAGACAGTGCCAACAACTCTGAGCTTTAGTATGAGAAATATCTCTAATGTAACAGAAAGGTTTGTTTAGAAACAAGCAGAGAAATATGAAACAATTAGAATGAGGACTGATTTTGAAACCGGTTCAATTTCATGTTTCAGGGATTAAAATCCAAGTTATAAAAAGCCACAGACCCTGGTGAGTATTTTACATAAAGTTAAACAGAAAGTGCAAACAGCTGAATGTCCTCGGAGAATGTGTACAGATTTATAGCTCGGAGACTAGAGACTAATAATATGAGTCCCAGGAGATAGTGGCTGAGAAGGACAAAGTTAAAAACGATTGAAGTTTTCAGTATAAAGAACTTCAGAAAACTTAGGTAGGTAAAAGGAAGGTAAAACAAAGAACAGGTCATTTCCCTGGTTTAAAGGAGCAGTATTTGATTTTAGAGAAGATCGGTTCCCACTGAAAAATAATAATTAAAAACATAATTTATTTGTGTACTTCTGATATGAATTGCTCATTTATTTTCGTTCATTCTCTGTATAAAATCAACTTAACACCTTTCAGTATTACAAACGTCACAAAATGTCTATCTATCTATCTATCTATCTAGCACAGACAGCACCATCTGTCTGTTATTTTTAGTACATAAATATCTTGCAGTGGATTAGTTTGGATTTGTGACCATGATCACAATAGCACAACAAAAACACAAAAATCATATAAAGTAGTGACACTAGGGCTGATTTCTTTCTAGCCCAGACTGTAGCTCTATGCAGCTGCATGGATCAGTGACAGTCATGTCAGTTGATGACACAGAATAAAACACCAGCAGGATTTGGTGCAGCTGGCTGAATTAAAGGGATGGATGGATGGATGGATAGATAGATAGATAGATAGATAGATAGATAGATAGATAGATAGATAGATAGATAGATAGATAGATAGATAGATAGATAGATAGATAAGTTAGACAATAAGTTAAGATACAACGTTTCTATTTGGTATTTAGAGAATTTGGAAGCGTCGCATGAACCTAGCATAGCATTACAAATTTGAAATGTGAAATAATTATACATGGCAAATGCAGCTGCTTCTCTGCCTTTCGAGTGTAAGAATTTTCGGCACGTTATGCCATCAATAAGACCTTGTTACACAGTATAACGTTGCTCAACATGACTTCAATTCAATTTTATTTCAATAGAACTTTTAACAGTGGACATTGTCTCAAAGTAGCTTTACAGAACATAAGAAATGTAGAACAAAAAGTTCAAGATTAAAATTAGACAAAAAAGTTCAAGATTAATATTAGACTTATATTTTTAATTATTTGCATTTAAGTAACTGTACAGTAAAAAAGTACAGTAACTGTAAACTGAAAACTATGTACAGTTTCATTAAGCTACATCACACATTTGACCAGTTGGAGGCACTTTTTTTAACATTAACATTGTATTTAAGCGCTTTCACTTTCCGTATTCCAGCAAAAACAGTCATAAATTCTATACATTATACACTAGTTTAAAAAAAAAATCCATGTATATAATCCAGAGTCTAAAGTAAGAAAAAGTAACTGCAAAAAACAACAATAAATCCAAATATATTTCAAAGGACCAGCAGAGTAATCTCAACACCTCGATCCTGTAGAACTGCAGGAAAAAAATGGTGCAGTCAGGAATATATACATTACCTTGTGCATTCAAATAAGGCAAAGCAAATGAAGTCTGCTAAAGACGTAATCAGGTACAGCTTAATGTACTGACTCTTGCAGCTCATAAACGGTCCTGCAGCAGGCTACAAGCAGAACCGAGCTCATGGGGGGTAAACAGGACACATATTTTAGCGTGATGCTGTAATATTCATCGCACTTTGATTGCTTAAACTTTATTTTCTTCCTACACTGGCAGTGTAGGAAAAAAAAACAGGAACCAGAAATGATTAAAAAAGCATAATCAGCTGCATGAGAAAAAAAATTCTTAGTATAGACAGTTTATACTTAAACACAGTATCGGCATACAGTACAGTACAGTAGAGTGTGTGTCATCACCGTAGGAGTTTTCTTAACCTCTTTTCAGCAGACATACTGCTAATTGCCTGTTTTAAAGCCAATCAAGATGAGCATAAATAATAGTCACCTCAGGCTAACAGCTTAACCCAGACGCCTTTTCCCGAGCAGCACGCTCCAGCCTATGAGACAGAAAGAGACCTCCTAGTGTTACACTAGATTTAGCTAAGATTGCTCTCTTATTGCCTGTTTTCCGTCTCCTTGGCCTTGCATGACCCACATTTTACACAGCAAGGTTAACACCTGCAGCAGTGAAGTAACCTGTATAGCCCGGAATTAACCCTGAGTGCGTTCAGATTCGTTTGTGAGCGTTAATTCAACCTTGGACGAGTCTATTTAACACTTTAATTCACATATGATCGTGTAGTGATGTTTGTTTTTCATGAAAATCCCTTCTACACCATAAAATTAACTCATACTGAATCAGATTAAAGCTTACAGCACTAAACTAACTTTTATCCAGTTTTTCAATATCCATACAAACTTATCTCCTTATTTTTCTTCAAAAAAATATTTAATACGTAAATGAATAAATTAAGAAACGAATCATGTTGTAGATGTTTATAAAAAAATTTTTTGCTTTCTAATGCGGATGATGACACTATGCAGCTTCACAGGCTTTCAATTATTTCATATGTAAAATCAAAAAGAAATGAAATGTCTAGAATCATTTACAGGGCTGTAGATAACTCCACAATGACTGAGAAAGCTGTTGAGGGAAAAAAGGTGTGAGGATAATAGACTAATTATATATATGTATACACACATTGCTAATTATGTCTTATGTAGTGTTTTAATAGCTTTGGTTTGTATGCTTAAATTCCACACTGTATAATATTCAATGGATAAAATATTGAGTTTTAAAATACAGTATGACAGATGATCATAAAATTTGGTCTTGTCATGTAAGAGTACATTCAGTGGTGGATCATTTGCTTGGGTTTAAACATATTTATGTTTTAAAAAAAAGGTAACTTTATGAACCGAATAGTCCATTCAGCTCTTTTTAAGCTTTACTGTGGATTTTGAGACTTTTAATATGCAAAAAGTTCCTCAGAGATATGTTTCAGGGGTTCCGTTTTTTTTTCCTTTTCGTTGATGAGAAAGTTAAAGGTCCATCCTCTTCCAAAATATTAACAACTGTACCTTATTTGTACCTGATTGTGTGCTGTAAATGATCTTTTAAACCTTCATATCAATTGTATTTGTTTGTTTATTGTCACAAGCAGCTTTACAGCAATCGGGATGGAGGATGAAATCTTCTGGGTGATGCTGGATTGTGGGATTATAAAGCATTACCCTTTCTTTTACTCATTACTGCTGTAGAAGGTAAATAAGGTACAAAAGATGTCCCCTTGATGGTACCACCAGCCCAGAGCAGAGGAGAAAAAAGTATATTTTGGTATCAAAGGTTCTTAACACATACACAAAACAAGCCCACTTTCTAAAAACAAGTCCACGAGAAACCTTAATTTTCCTAGGGACTTGTGTAGTGTAGTGTTGAATTAACAGCTGTGTTTGTGTTTGCCTAAGCATTGCTGGTGTTAATTAATTGATTCACTAATTAAGGGCTGTAATAGTTAATTGTGTTTGTTCATTGAATCTTTATGGAAGGTCTGTAAGAGTGCTCAGTGAAAGCAATAAAGTCGGTGTCACTCACCAGCTGCATGCCGCAGATGAAGGCCAGTGTACAGCGACCACTGCAGCAGCCCATGATGCTCCGGAACTCCGTGCTGCCCCGCTGCACGTGCGCCACTCAAACTCCCACCAAAATCCCTCCAAAATCACCGGGCTGACCCGAAGCAACGTGAACAATTTAATCTCTCACTCCTGTTGAAGTCATGCCTTAATATCACTCACCACACGTTCCTGTCTTTGCTCCCAACAATAATATCCAGCCGGTGGAGTTAACAGCTCGTGCCCCCTTTTCACACCTTTACAAAGTCCGTTTGTTCACGAGCTCCGAAATGTCAGTGTTATTCTCCTACAAAGGGTGACAGGTTAGTTCCGTATAATTGCACGAGACTTGTTTTCGAGTTGGTCAAATTGTTTTGTGCAGCAAATAGCATACGTGCGGGGGGAGAAAACGCAACGTAGCGCTCGCGCCGTTTCGCCTACTCCACGAGACAAAGCGCTCCGGTGGGGGGTCACGGAGACCGAGCAACGCTCATCGCTCCTCCCAGAGAATAAAACAGCACGCATGCACGCAATATTTCCTTCTCCTCTTCAAAATCTTTTACCAGAATGGAGTCTTCAACTTGTCAGATTTTATATCCCGGAGCACGAGACGGTAACCGGAGGAAATTCATTTATCCGTGCGCGATGTAATGAAGCTGGACGGAGTGTAAGAGTGTGCGTCTCTAACACGATGTGCATCCTCGGGAGATCAGGAATCGGTCCTTTATAACCTGGAGGGATTTACAAAAGAAAAAGAAAGAAAGACAGAAAGAAAAAAAGAAAGAAAAAAGAAAAGTCGCGCGCTCAAACCGGTTAAAAAAAATCCTAGGGACGAAAGATGCAGCGCTGCCATCTGACGCTCCAGATTGAAGAAACCCGGGCGCGCGACGGGGGTGTCTCTCTCTCTCTCTCTCTCTCTCTCTCTCTCTCTCACTCTCACTCCCCCCCTCTCCCTCCCCCCTTCGCTCTCTCCCTCTCCCTCTCCCTCTCGCTCTCTCACTCACTTGCGCGCGCGCTGATGCTGATGCGCTACGGGGCGCAGTGGAGGATCAGGGCAGAAGAGCTGAGCGCGCGCTGGGTTGGGTTACCGCTTGATCTCTCACATGGTTGCCAGATTGGGTGGAATTTTCACGGTCCAGCCTGTGCATCTTCATAAGCAGGGGTTAAACTGGTATTTACAAACGTGCCAATAAACAATGTGGAGCAACAAACACTGATATTATTGAAATGGGATTAAAACAATCATCTACAACTGTCCTAAAGAGTTAATAATGTTTTTGTTAAGTCCTTATGCAGTTTTGGCATTTCTTGCCTGAAAAATATAGAAATGTGAGACTACAATTAATGGCCAAAAGTATGTAGCCTGACTATCACACCCAGGTGTGGTTCTTTCCCCAAGTTTGAGAGGCACACAATGGTGATATCCTTTATTTCAAAGGAAAAGCTCACCATGAAACATATGAAATATGTTTATATTAGAATATTTACCATGTCTTATGCTTTAATCTACGGTACAGAACGGCTGCTGTATTTATTATGTTATCGGAGGAAATTTCTAGCAATGTTACAGTAGTGTCGGGGGGAAAAAATACAACAATCTCAAACACAAAGAGCAAACAAAAAGCTTCTTCTTCTTCAACTTCTTCTTCTATTTCTTCAATTCTTTTCTCATTTATCATCACTGACATGACATTATGAAACTATTTTTTTTTGTTCAGGTGTCTCTCTGCACTTGCATGTAACAGTGATTTATTTCCTTTGTATGTCTGAGCCCTAATACATCCAGTGCACATGCTTCCCCACATGGAGCCAGACTCATTGCTTACCATCAAACTGACACACGCTGAAAACTATATAAATGGTTGCCCATTTGTGTGATGTTATTACCCCTCAGATGTGTTTAAAATAGTTCTCATTCAATTACAACAAGCTAATTCTCTAATTTGCATAATAATTACACACTTCATTATCTGGGGAAATCAGTTCATTAGTAAAATTGTTCATTTCCACATAACACAGATGAAATTATGGTATACCTCTGGTATATGTTAAAGAAAAATACCTACACGGTCTTGGATTTGTCAGCTGATGACATGCAAATAATGAAAACGCTGAAGACATTGTGGAACTCCTGCAGAGTGCAGCGAAAGTGAATGAATGTGATGTTTATTCTGCTTTGACATTTAGTAATTAACTGAGATGTATTTTGCTGTTTTTCACAGTTCTTTACATTCCTAAGAAAGCATTTGTGCATGATACAAAGATCCATCTCAATTCAGATTTTGCACTATGTAGTGCTACTGATACCATAGGCCCAGAAAAGTCAGAGAGAGAGAGAGAGAGAGAGAGAGAGAAGAAGAAGTCATTACAGAATCCAAACACTTTTTCCCTTCGAAATATCAGCTATGACTTTGCAGATTTGTAAAGATATTTACGACTTACTAAAACTCCAAGGTCATATTTATTTTCTGCCAAAGAACATCTGCCATGTGAAAATAAAGTATGTGCATTAACTGTATGTATATGCATGCTGTATGCTAGGTTTTTATGATTGCAAAGCACTTCAGGCCTCAATATTCAAAGTTCCAAGGCGATTCAGTCTCAACTAGAAATGTACTGCACAAAATCTATCATTTCCAAACTAAGTTTCTACAGTGTGATGAATTCGAGTGTCTAGTTAAATTAAAACTTCAGTAAAAACTGTAGTACTGTAATTATCTAATATTTGAAAAATCTATTTGGCTAATGTAGCTAGTTATCCAACTTAGCTTACGTTTCTTCCAACAACACTGGATAATACTCTCCTAACTTTACACATGTCAGGCTTCAACCCATAAAACTGGGCATTGTTGCAGGAAAGCCTGTGTACTGTGGTACAGTATGACTTTTATTATATCAGATTATTCTGGAAAATGTACATTCTATCCACAGACACCTGTTCATCTTAAAGGAGAAGACAAACCACCAGAATAGTGGCCAGAGTGTCTCATGTCTCACATTGTTTTGCAAAAATTGATCTTGATCATCAATCAAGTATTATTCACTGTCTTTCAAATCCAAGGCGTCTCACCTCTTTTGTGTCCCACAACGTTCCCCTGTCACTCATGGTACAGGTGTGTTGTGAAAACTAACACACACGCAGGTTACTTAATTTCTGAAAAAGTGCAGACCAGAGTATGAGATGTGTTCATGTTCATGGGAATTATGGCATAATTCCAGTCCAACCAAGCTCAGATATACCTACAAGTAGTCTCGGGTTTGGTATCGAGGTGAGGTTCCTGGTCCGCATGACAGCTTTCATATTATGAACTAATGCTCTGTTTCAGACTAAACCACCAGTGTGAAAACCTCCAGAATCAAAACCCCAGACCTCGATCCAATGGAGGATCTGTGGTAAAGACTTCAATATTGCTGTTCACCAACAGTCTCCACCCAATCTTCCACAGCTTCAGCAAATTTACTAAGAAGAAAAGACATAAATATCATGAACCCTCTGTCCAAAGATTGACAGAATCTGATAGAAGAAGAGTTGCAGCTGTAATTGCAGTTAAAATGGCTTCTACCTAAGTATTGACCCAGGGGGCAACCAACAAATGGCTTTTTTTGTTTAATTAACCTTTATGTCACACTAAATGTCAGGCATATGGTGTAAATTAATTGTTAAACATCCCAGTCAAGTCCATTTCAGGTCCCAGGTTGTAGCCTGGGACCTGAAATGGACCTGAATTTTTTTTTTTCCACTGTAATGAACAGATCGTTTTGTGTGTGTTGATTTTGTGTGAAATCATAGAGGAGTTCTGCACCATATCAGTTCTTTCTGGCTAATGTTGCACTTGTTTGTGTTCCAGACTAGGGTCTGGTCCAAGAGCATGGCATATGGGCCCTGGGGGTGACTTCATACAACACTACACTACACACAAACACACACACTCTCACACACACAAGCACTTGCAGGACATGTGAGTAAAGAGATAGGGAAAGAAAAAGTGTCTGATTATCTCTGTAATGAGGGCCAGCCTGTCCATTAAGGCCACACAGGTGACAGCCTGGGGTCCAGTATGAGCCGTTATCTTTGCTGTTGTTGCCCACATGTAACTCAAAGATGTGCACATTGGAGAGTAATGCTAAGTGTGGACAAACTGAGCAGTTTAGATCCGTTAGAGTAAATAAATAGAATACAATAGTATAAAAAATAACTAATTTCTGCCATAGCGGAAATTGCCTTTTGTCTTCACTTGTTGCGAACACATGGACTGAAATACAGAGCAGGGAAGTAATACATTTATTATTTAATAAGCAATGGAACTGTTTGGGGCGTGCTATTTTAGGAATATAATCAATGAAAAAGATTGTGTGCTGTGGCCCAGTGTGAGACAGAGTTACTCTTACCGCAAAGAAGTTGATTATTTTCCATCATACTACAATGTATTTAAATGCTCAAATCTGACTGGTCATAAGATGTGTATTATGTTTTGTAAATCAGCACAGGTAGAGTCAACTGTAACATGAGGACAATCAGAGGACTGTATACAGAGGACAATCTAAGACTAATCATAAACTTCACGAAGCACCTCAACCATTACATAAGTTCTCACAACCAAGACTCCTTCCATCAATTTTAGATAAATGTGTCCTAATAAAAAAGATCAGTGATTTTACTTTATTAGCTCAGGAAAGTCTTCAGCAGAGATGAATTTCTGCTTTCTGCTTTCTATTTTTTCCTGTAAAATGACTGGGTTGATTTTTTTAATTTTAAAGAGATAGAGAAAGAGAGAATCCTTTCTCGTACTCCTCGCTCGAGCATTCCACTAGATTAAATCTGGCTAAAATATGGTATATTAAGAAATTAAACAGCGTAATTGTTAAAGATTGTAATGGTTGGCAAATTTGTGTGATGTAAACAGCATACCATGCTTCAGACTGTGCTGTTTTATATATATTATATATAAAAACACCTTGATATCATAGTGCTCCATTACACCATCCTAGCATGCACCTTTTCAGTTAAAATGTATTTTATTCCACTTATACCACAAATAATTGCCAACAATTGCATTTTCTATTAATTGCCTTATGTTATCCAATTATATTTACATGTAGAGTTGTTTAGTGTAGTGTAGTGTTGTGTGTCTGCAAAACAAGTTCCTATTATAATTTATGCTTTAACACCTAAAACAACCGGGCCTTTTCTGCTGCTTTCCTCCTTTTCTTTTAAATTCATTAAGACAAAGAAACCTAAGATTACTGTAATGTTGCTATTAGAAAGTGTTGACACTGGAGACAAAATACATTTTTACCATAGCAAGCATTATATTTTCTTCATGAGTTTGTTCTGAAACTCAACATCTACTCTCCAGTGAATGAGCAGTTACTACACACTACGATGATGTATAAGAACGAGTGCTTTAATTTAAACCTGTGAGTTGCCATGTAAGTGTCAAAGCTGACAAATCTCTCTAGAAAACCTACATCATAATACTGGCCACTTGCAGGACAATGGAATGAGTTCAGCAACAAGTACATGCAATTAAAGAAATAGTTTTTCTTCGGTGTTTTATTTGTGAGTCATGTTAAGATTCCAGATAATATTAATAAGAATAACAACAATCAAATGCAAATAAACCAAACTGCAAAACCCTTTTGAAAAATAAATAAATAAATAAAATTCTAGTTAAACCGAGTTCCTGCCTTGTCTTGATTCCAGTCTCTTCTTCCAAACTTTGCTGTATATATTTGCATTGAAAGCACAAAGTGTTCCTCCATTTATCATCCACAGATGCACTGAAACTTGTTTGTGTCTGCTGACAGCATTGGATGCTGGCTTAAGTGGCCTTGCTGAGACTCTGACGTTATCGATCAAACATTTTGACTTTGTCTCGCATCGAGATAAAGGGTGAGATAAAGCTATCTGCCTTGTGGTGTATGATTTTCTCTCTATCTCTAACTCCGTCCACAGGCAGCATTGATTGTCACTCAAAAAGGTAATGGCCTGGTGGACAGTCAGATGTGATGAAATGCTCGTTGGTGGAGAATCAGAGAGTCTGCGGTGCATATAGCGTGAAAGTATTGGAAGAGTTTACACCAAAACAGACTTAAATGCTAGACTCAGCAAGATTTAGGGCCGACTACAAGTATAGTTTCAGTACAGAATGTCGGGAGATGGAGGCATTAATCCATTTCCTAAGATGCAATATATAAACAGAGACGGTTTTATGATACGTACTATGTTTTAGACACAGTTAGTATGGTTAAATGTACATTTATCAAGTTCAGTTGACATTATGTACATAAAAAATGGCAAGAGCAGAAGTTCAGCAACAAGAACTTGTTATTAAAGAATATGGCATACTTTTGTTTTGTAAGCTCTCAATCTATCTGAAAAGGTTGAGAGCACCTGGTCTAAAATAAAATGAAATGAAATTAAAGATTAAAAAATATATATTTGTATTTTGTTCAATTTTATGCAAATTAGGTTGTAAAAAAAGGTATGCATGCTGACACTAGTCGGAAATTATTATTATTATTATTATTATTATTATTATTATTATTATTATCATATCTGCAAGTATTTGAACCAGGTAGAGCCTCAGAGTTCTTTTCAGTATGAGGCCAACTGTTAAATAAAATGAATTACATATGTACTGAATTACTGAGTCATAACTCTTCGGACTTGTCTGACTAACTAGCTTGCTGATTGGTTAGCTTGCTAACTAGCTAAAAGTATAAAATATTTAATCCCAGTTACACTAAAATTATATTTTGTCATATGAAGAAAGAAAAGCAGGTATTTGTAAAAGTGTGTCATTTCTAAATGTGTTCATTTATCAAATTGAAAACAATGAACTGAACTATAATAGCTGGGTTCTGCTCCTGAAATCATGTTGATTTCAGCAGATCCCTCAGGCCTCCAGCAGGTCATCTCAGCAACTTCACTTGTGCTAATTAAGTCTTTGAACAACCATTAAGATGGTGATGAAGATCCCCCGAGGGGAAATGGTGAGGGTGAGGGTGAGGGTGAGTCGACAAGGCATTTTTAAAAACAGCTTTGCAACACAGTCATTAAATTACATTATGGAAAGGGGGCTAAAACGTGAGCCATGCTGAAATACCTCCCGCCTAATCATTTAACCATACTACATTGCTTCCAGATCCTATTTCCCTGGAGATTTTTCAAGCTCACCTCCAGTTTCACATATTCAGATTCTAACACTGAATATACTATTAGATCTGGATCACTGACTGGAAATTTTATTCATTTATGATTTCTGAAAACCTCAAAGAATGTAATAATGTGGGCTTGTCACACCCGGTACACAGATATATTTTTATATTTCAGCTTCAGTAAATTAGCGTAAACCATTTAAACTTGAGAAATTAACGAGCACCAGGACTCTGTAGCTGCTCTACTGAGAAATATTTATCTGTTAAAGATTCATGAGCTGCTACAAAGCTCTTGACTTCCATCACTTTAAATTGGACACCAGATAAATGCACTTCCCTTTTTAATGCTTTAGTGAGGTTGAACTTTGGGCTCTTCTGGATGTTCCAATTCATTTTCCTTCTTCTTTCTCTTGTACCCCAATCGACCATGACTTTGAAAAAGCATGGTTTTTATCAAAAAGACTGAGAAGATGACGTTGAAGAGTGATATTCTTTGTTCAACAGCATCTCTTTTTCAATATATTTCTACATTTGCTGTACTTAAACTATAGCTCTATCGATGTAACGGGTTTACTCCAGCATTACATAATAGATGATAATGAACAGTGGCCAAAAACATTAAAAAAGGAGATTACTCTTGGTTTAATAGGTGCTCATAAAAGTGCTGAGGCTTTTTTTTTGTCTGTACAGTATATGTTCCCTGTGAGGGATATGACTACATAATGGTAGCTAATTAGTCTGAGGAGTCGTTCAACAATTCATTTTATTTTTTCTTCACATGCTGAACACATGCTGGTGCATGAACATCATTCATCATCGTCAGTACATTTGCAGATCATTGTACATTGTACAAGATATACAGGAAAAGTTTCAGAAGCTGATATGAAGGTTCTGGAACAACAACAGCAACACAAAAACAAAACACATAATACTACAGTGTATTTGGTCAGTTCAAACAGGGGTGTAGTTTCTGTGGGGGACCCACAGAATAATCAAAACTAGCTATCACAACCCCATCAATATTTATATCTACTACATGGTATCGCCTAATTAATGCTTCGCATCACAGTGCTTGACAACTGCCGTATGACTGGGAGCTAGTCAGGTAGCATGTGTTAGCTCAGGTAGCTACCAAGCAGACTATTTTGCATTGCTGGTCACCGGGGGATACAAAAGCTAGTTGTATTTACATAATTCAAAAGTGTATATTGGTTCAAAGTGACTGAATTGTGTAACATTAACACAATTCGTTTTCATACATCGTATACTATTTTACTGTCTATTTCAAAGCCCTGGATAAAATCAAACAAATGAGCTAAGGCACTAAGCCATGCCATTGGTGCCTCTGCAACTCCCACACATGCCAGCACACACACACAAAATACATAAATAAATGAATTTGTTTCCCAACGGTGCCGACTTCCTCGTGAAATTTCACATATTCATTTTATGTATTCATATTCACATATTACATATTTCACATAAAGATTTATAATAATTTACTAAGATTGAGTCCATCCATCGTTTGCAGTTTCCACTATTTCCATATTATAAACTTAACTGAAAATGGTGAGTACAAAAAGAAGATCTTTTGTTTTTAGAAGCTGAAATCATTACATTTTTTCCTCTTCAGTTAAACGCCACTGTAACTGCACTATCAACATCCCCCTGTGACCTCAGCGCTAGATTGCACCTCCTTCAGTGTTACCCACTGGCATTTTTCAGTCTCATTCCAACTGCCCTCTTATGTAACTCTATAAACCTTCATTGCTGCTGTACTGTACATAAAAGCCACTTCTTGATTGGTTTTAATGCTGTAGTGCAATTATGCGTCGATCAGCACTCCGGTAATTGGCGCGTGGAGACGCCGCTCACTCACAGTGTCGTCTGTTTACATCCTACCTGTGTGAGAGGCTCTAATGTCTGCATGAGGGCTAGTTATATAAGCTCATTTAATTGGCCGATTAAATTCAATAACAATACCCAGGAGGTTGTTTTAATGATGAATGTTTTAATAAGGGACTTCCAGGAACCAGTTGGGTGCCTTAGTGCCCCCTTGTGGTTTTGCACTTAAATTAAGGTCATTGTATTGAAACTATTCTTAACAAGCCTTTTCAGCGGCGTTCAGTCTCAGCATTTAATGTATTATGCATGTTTTGTGTCAGATCAGCATGGTATAACATACAGTCAACATCTTATTTTAAAGGACAACTCCTCCCTGAAACACATTAAATGTGGTTATATTGAAATAACTGCGATGCATAATATTTCCGGTGCTAATTTGTTGGCCGGTGCTGGATTTTTTGTTATTCATATGAGAAGTTAAATGCTATGTGTCATGTTGATATCACAGGGTGACATTGCTAGCACAGTTACAGCAGGAGAAACAAGAAAAATTCAACAATCTCAGATATAACAGCTTTTGCTGTCAGTTCCTAAAAACAAAAGAATGAGAGATTCTTTTCTCACATGCCAATTTATCCGACATTCAAGATTATGTTAAAATAATATGTAGAAGTAGTGAAGACATTGGTGCAAACATTGTACTCGAGCGAAACCTGTCAATACTAGTCATTTAGGGTGGATTTTTTCCCTTTAAAGCCTGATTACATGCAGTTATAAAAAGGGGGAACTAAAACTAAACACAATAAATCTATAATAAAAGGTATTGGAATTGCAATTCTTTTGCTTTTGTGATAGACTTTAGACTTAAATCAGAATTTCAGTTTAAATTTCCCGATATTTGTATCTCGATGGAACATGGAACATGGCACCTTTTTGTTTGAAGTTTTTTCATTTTTCAAGTGATCACAATTTGGTATTGGTTATTTAGTATTAGAACATTTGACTGACGGGTGTTTCTTGTTGGATTGATGTTTTAAACAATAAATATCTCTAAATGTCTACTCTTGATTTGAACTGGGTTTCACCATGAAAAATGCAAAGGATAAACCAAAATAATGACCAGAGAGCTGTCTATGGGTCAGAAGAGTGAGACTATCAGAGCCATGGCACAGGCATTAGTCATAGACTATACAACTATTTGGAATGTCCTGACAAAGAAAGGAACCACTGGTGGACAGAATCATTGTAAAAGGTGAAGATATCAGGGATGTGCTCGAAACCCAAAACATACAAGCACATGAATCAAGTACACCGGATGTAGTATCAAGGCTTGGGCTTGCGTCCTGCTTCTGGAAAATTCACACTCATTTTACTGATGGTAACAGCAGAAAGAAGTAAGGAGTCTACAGAAACTCTACAATGTTTAGGGAAATGCATTCATCTAATTGAGAGGAACTTCATTATACAGCAAGACAATGATCCAAAATACACTGCCAACACAACAAAGGACTTCATTAGGGGAAAACAGTGGAAGGTTTTTTGTTTTTTTTTAGACTGGCCAAGTCATTAACCAGAGTTTAACCCAATTGAGCAGGCATGTCACCTCTGGAAAGATGAACCATCCCTAAAAAAAAAAGAAAAAGAAAAAGAACTACTAAAAGAACTGTGTTACAAACCTAGATTGGCATCACAAATGGTGAATGCACTTGTCACTGGATTGCTGTCTTGATCCATTTATTGCAATTAAGGGATATGCTACAAAATATTGTTATTCACCAAACCAAAAAAGTGTTATTCGCTTTAATTTACTTTATCTGTTCCAATAATTTTGCTCACCAAAAACTGGGTGGTCTGTTACTACCATGTTCGAACTGGTTTGACATATTTAGATGTAAATATCAGGTAATCTAATCTATCGTCTCATATCCACCTTTGGATCTCAAACCCGAGTCTTCAGTGTAGAGCGAAAAACAAAATCGTTACAATACTTTTAGAGGTAACTGTACTGTTTGACTATTTTTTTATCCACATTTTTTCATATTGCACAGCCATTGGATAGCTGTGTTTGTGTTTCCTGTGTTTCGTTATCTACCTAACATGATCTTTGTAAAAAGCCAGGGCAATTTTAGAAAGTTAATAAGAGCATTTCAGCAGCGCTAAATATATTTCTGTAACAGTCTCCAAGCCACAGAGCATGTAGAAGTCAGAGTCCTCTTTTAAAAATTTTTTAACCTTTATGTGAAGTGTCCATGATGCACAATGTCTAAAATGAGGCTGTAAGCAGAACATCCTTGTCATTTTCCAGCCTTTTTTTGCCTCATTTGAACTAGATTTTTGGATTTTCAATTCTTTATGGCAAACCACCGGAGAGAGCAGCTGATCAGTGCTACTATCAAGAATGATCACACAGCTAAGCTTGTGAAGCCTCGCTCATGATTAAATCCAAATTTCCATCCGGTTTTAGCAATCAGATGCTGAACATTCTGCCATGTGCTGAGACTTGGCTGTCAGCTAGAATGGAAACAGCGGTTTGTACATGCTGATGTTCTATATTTCATCTTTATCCTGTGTTCTGTGGTATCGTGTCCTCACTGACCCTGCTCACCTCAAGTGACTCCATTTATCCCTCGTTATACTGGAAACCATCCACTAAGGTTTGGGTTATGATGATCATGGAAGTGCTGCCAGAACAGTTGCTGAATAGCCAGAGGTTTTTTTTTTTCTTCCTGTTTTGTATTGAGGACTTCAGCATGATGGAGTTCTTGTGATTTAGCCAGCAGAGCCCAAGGACTTTTTGGTTGAATTCCCAGTTGGGCCTTTATTGATGTTGCTGTGGTTTTTGATGGAGGGAATTTTATGAGCGGATCTGAGCTACATAACCAGACTTCAGCTGTGACTGGATGTTGAAAAAAAAAACGTAAACGCACACTAGGCTGTAATTATCTCACCACAACTGACAAGGTTCGTTGAATAAAAAAGTGACCACGTCAGTCAATAGCACAATATCAAAAGTATGAGAAAACTTTATCAGATGATCTTCGGAAAATTTAGACGATTTAGATGATGCAACTTCCATCTGAACACGTATGTGACTTTCCAAATTCCAAATGTTTCATGGGGTGACTGTGTGAACAGGGTGAACGGGGTTGAATAAATGTTGAGGAACTATTCAATTCAATACAATTCAATTCAATTCAATTTTATTTGTATAGCGCTTTTAACAATGGACATTGTCTTAAAGCACCTTCACAGAAATATTAGAACTAGAACTAGAATATACTACTTATAAGTATATTTAAACATGGATAAAAAGATTTTAAAAGTATTTTAATAACTATATTTCTAGGTAAAGTGTAGTCATAGTGGACCAAGGAAGACAAATGCTGTTTTCTAACTGAAATTTTCTTAAAGTTAAGATATTTTTTTTTATCTTAAACACTCTTGAAAATGCTTTTTTAATTTAATATCTGTGGGACTTAAGTGGCAAGAAATCAAAACCAGAAAATGGATGCAACTTGACAAGGGCTAGGAACCTGGAAAAAAGAAAAAACATGGATATGAGATGGAAAGTAGAAACTAGGACACAGGAACACATCAAACTTGGAAAAATAGTAAACTCGAGTTAGAAATGCCAAAGTAACACACGCAAGAGTTTACAGTCATGATTCAAGCAAAGAAGTGCATATATAGAAGAAATACTCCTGCAGAACTGACGACAAAACACAGCAACATTCGGTATCAGCAACCATCAGGAGCATGGACAAGACAGAAACCAAAACAGGAAATGAATTAGAGTGCGCTGTGAATGAATTGAAGAACAAATAAATAAAACCACCTTCATCAATGCAGCACAAAAAAACCTTCCCAAAAGGGGTTCTACTTGGAAGCTTAAATGCAGGGTTCTGCATAGAACATAGTATAAAGATTTCACTAGAGGTATAGAACAAATAACTCATCAGGGCCCTACAAAAAGTATGAACTATAATAAAGGGAAAGCAAAAGAAAAAATCAAAGTCTAAGGAAAAACTTCTGGGTCACTGGATTGTCTTTGAATTATGTCTAAAGACTCTAGTACTTAAATACTAAACAATTGTGCTGCTAGTGTGCTTTTTTAATTATATTACCTCACAGAGGTTTGGTATTCTTAGTCTGAGTGAACCAGTATGAGGATGTTTTCATTAATAAAGTCCTTCTGTTGCTGTGGATAAAGATGGCAGCCATATGCCATCAATGTAAATGTAAATATACAGTCTGGGTTAGAAAGAAATCAGCCCCAGCCTCACTTCATATCACTGTGTGTAGTTTTCTTCTTGACCATCGGTGGTGCTGTTGGAGTCAGTTCCATAGAAAGCTGCTTCAAGAGATTTAATCTGATAAGGATGCTAGTAAGGATAACATCCGTGTCTTAAAAATCATATCTGAAAGGCAGGACATGTAGCCGCTCTCGACTACATGCAAGCTATTGGTAAGTTGTTGTTGTTCTTTCGGCTGCTTTCTGTTCGGGGTTGCCACAGTGGATCATATGGTCTTGATTTTACACCGGATGCAACCCTCCCATTTTATCTGGGTTTGGGACAAGCACCGAGAGTTAACTCTTCAGGGCCTGTGTTAGCTCCCTGCTCAGGAATCAAACCTGGGCCACGGCAATGAGGGCACAGGATCCTGCCGCTGGACCACCAGGAGGCTACTTGCAAGCTACTGGTAAGATAGGTGGCATTTTATAGGAATTAATAAATGTAGAATAGGAGTTGGTTGTTGGATGGGAGGATTTCTGCGTGGAACCAATCTAGCCAATCAAGACCACAGGAGGTCATGTGGCAAGTCTGAGGGAAGATGATGTATGAGTTGAGTCACTGTTTGCCATAAATTTGTAATCTGAGTGATTCATTGGCTTTAGTGTTGTCTTATCATGCTTTGTTTGATATTTCTCATTTTACCTTCAGATTTATGCCCCACCACACACACACACACACACCCCTACACCCCCCATGCATATCCATGTTGTTGCTAAGCACAGCGGGTGTCCAGATGGCTGTTTAGAGCCGTGAGGAAATAAATTCTGATCAAGTGTGACGCAGCATAACTCAGGCCCAGTGCACTCAGAGGGAGACAGTACTTCGGCCTGGACTCCTGTTCAGCAGCCCCATTAAACTTTATTCCTGGCGTCCTGCACTCTAAAAGCTCCTCGGGATCAGGTCCTGACTCTTCTGCCCATTATGGTCATTTAGAATCGGTGCTTATTGCACTGCAGACAGGCTGTCTTTAAGTATTAATGGACACATCAGCAGTTCTTTGAAATTAGCCCTGTAGTAAAAACGCTGTGCATTTTTGCCCCAACCCATTCTGTCCAGGTCTTACCTCCACTCTGCCTCTGCCTTCTATTCACAACTCAAGCGTGGAGTGTAGACGACAAGAACTCCGGGACAACAACTCTCTGACTCCTATACTGCAGCTTTAAACTACACATGATGTTTCACTGCTGAAGGATTCATTACTGCTAAGCCATGTGACATGCCAGGTAAGTGCTGATGAGTTTTATTTTTTCAGCATCGATGTCGGTACAGCCTGCAAGAGTATCTAGTTAGGCTGTTTTTTCAGACCCCAGACAGCTTTGCTGGTACGCACTTATGCTCTACGCCATTCTTCAGGTACTGTGGATGATATGATCGACGTCATTGTTTATTACTGCCATTGCTCCTGATAAATGATGATTCATGAGAAGCATCTTTTTGTTTTTGACACTCTTGATTATTGACAAGCCAAGACAAATAGGATGGTGTTCTTTTTTGTGTTAACAATGATGTTATAAATCACCAATTTATAAATTTTCTCAGTGCTTATGACGGGTCAGCTGAGCACGAACGTTACACGCTCATTGCGAAGCCTCTGTGATTGAGGATTGGATTATCGGTGTGATCTGATTATGAATTGGTATCATAGATTGAAGCACTGTGAAAACTTGAAAAAATGCCAATAGAGTTGATTAATGGAAGTTCATAACTGTGACATGATCTAACTTAATCAAGAGAATTGGATGGCATGGTAGCTTGGTGGATTGTGATGCCTCATAGCTCCAGGGTTACAGGTTCGATCCTGTCTATGTCTAGTTTCTGTTAATGTTTTCCCCAATGTCTTTATAAGTTTCCTCAGGGTTTTGCCATATCCTCCCACTTACCAGTATGCTACTTTGCCACAACATGCCAGTATGAGGATAAGATAAATTTTCCAACCAGGATGTATTCCCATCTCATGCTTCTAGTACATGCCATTTCCGGCTCCACTGTGAACCTGACCAGGAAAAGTGGCTTCTGAGATGGTTTTCACACTGGGCATCTGTGACTGTTCTGATTTCCCCACAACGTTGGTCTGGTTTCTGACTTGCTTGATTCATCCGGTCCACATATTTGATTTGGGAGAGGTTTTTTTTTTTATGCCGGATGCCATTCCTAATGCAACCCTCCCATTTTATCTGGGCTTAGTACCAGCACTGAGAGTTAACCCCTCAGTGGATAGGTCACTTCCCTACTTGGGAATGGAACCCAGGCCTTGGCAGTGAGAGCACAGGATCCTGCCACTGGCCCACCAGGGGTCTGATCCACAATAAATATTTTTTTTATTAATTTTATTATATTTCTGCTATTATATACAGTAAGGGGTCTCACCTCTTTTGTGTCCCACAATGTTCCCATGCCTGCTTGGTACACATGTGTTAATGTGGAAACTAATGATGGCATTGTCAGCTACTTCCTGAGCAAGTGCGGACCCGAGTATGACCACCACCTCCTACAAGTAGTCTTGGGTTTGGTGCCACTGTACACTTCCTGGTTCATATAATTACAAATTTATCAAGCAAACCGTGATCTGTTTCAAACTGAATTGCCTAAAAGTGAGTGAATTACAAAGTTTAACAAAGAATTGTCCAGCTGCAATGATGGTATACAAATCACACATTGGTCTATAATCTGCATATAGGAAATTTGCATATGCAGAGACAAAGCGTCAAGAAACATACACAGGGAATATGGAAAACAATTAGCAACTTTCTTATTTACACAATTAACTTTACACAATGACAATAGTGAACATTTCCAGAATTATGCATCATCATGTATGTATCACAGGCCCAGGTTTGATTGTCAGGCGGGGAACCAGCCCAGCCAATCAGGGGTTAAATCCCAAATATGGTCCATATCCATATGGTCCGTTCTGGTGACCCTGAACAGGGGTCAACAGTAACAGCTGTATATATCACATGGTGTTCATGTAAACCAATGCTTTACATTCATAAAGCCAATCTATGCTACTGGCTCTTTATGCTGTCCATTAAAACAGCTCAGGCTTGCTCAACTGGGTCTGGTTGAAGCTTGCATATTTTATAAGAAGTTGGCTGACTCTGAATCCAGGTTCTCCAACACGGTCATGCAACTTCTAGCCTTCTTGTATCCAGTAATGGTCTTCATTCTGCTCCACTCCATTTTGTTCTATTACAGCTTGAACACCAGCTTGTCCCTGGATCTATCTTTCCCCTCAAGGAGTTGCTTCTTAAGCTCTGTCATGCAGACTAGAAGTTGTTAAGGTAGTGTAGAGCTAAATACTGAGACAGACAGTAATCCATGTCTACCTAAAGCATTTTATACACATTAGGAGTGAACTGCAGTGACCCTACCTGTATCTAGATTTTCATATGTTCGGATTTAAAACAAACTGAAACAGACTTTGTTTGTTTTTGTTTTTGACCACTGATTTCCCTAGCAACTGTGGAAAAAAAAAAACAGAAGCAGAAATGCCAGCGCTGTCTGCTTTTACTGTGAATTCTAACACTGACCGTTCCACGACCTCAGCTACATCGATCAAAAGTTCATACTTGGTTTCAGCCAGAGGTGTGTGCAGAACTGTACTGTTATTATTTTTGTTTGTACTTACCCCACAATATTTCTAATCAAATTAGTTGGTTTTATTTCTCAAAATCTAAACAAACTAGCAGCTGTAGTGGGAAAATTACTACACACAAGTTGCAGCAGATGAAATACACTCTTTCAGCTCATGCTGTCTTATATAATATGCACACATACAAACATGTTGTTCTCAAAACTCACCCCAGGATGTGATACGCGACAGTTCCTCTTTTTTTACCTTTATGTCTGACCACATCGTCTTACTGCTGACACTTTCAGCTGGAACTGGAAGTTAAAGTTCAATATTGTGTACTGCTGATAGCTGAAAGGTCATTTAAAGTATCAAACACGCTCATAATCTTACATGATACACAAAAGGAAAAAAAGGACTACAAAGGAGTAAAATGTACACTTTCCATCACACAGCCTAATTTAAATGACCACAACTTTGACCAGGCTGTTACTAAGGATGCAGTAAATGCATCAAAAAGTTCTTTCTTTATGCCACAAGCTTAATATTTAAACTCATGGAAGTAAAATCCTTCTCCTCGTACGACTTTTTGGTTGTCCAGTTTCATTCAGGTTCAGATTTAGTTTTAGGACTACACGATTAATATTTTTTCTTATACCTCAAGCCATTAAGCTTATTTAGTTGGTTCTATTTTCCAAAATATTATCTAGCAGCTTGACCACCACAAAACTGACCAGGTAGTTACTAAAGATGCAGTAAATGCATCAAAAAGTGCTACATGAAGAAAAGAAAAGAAAAGAAAAGCATATTTGCATCTCTTTAAAATACATTAACTTCTCATACAGAGTAATGTATTCGTATTTAGTTTCATCCCTAATACACACACGCTTCCTGAATGGCACTCGTTATCTCCCAGTGTCTTCTGATTGCACATGATTTCATCAGCCTCATGTCTTTTTGACCCATGAAAAGGTCTGCTTGACTGTCATTAAAATGACATAAAAAAAAACCTCAACAACAAGGTGCAGATCATATGTTCAGTTTTATTTTTATCCGGAAAGTTTTGCAAATACTCAACAAATTCCTCAAACGCAAATGCAAATCATTGTGCACTTCAATCCACTTGTTAAAGTTGATTATTCTGAAGAGGAGCCACAAGACAACAATCAAAATTCACCTTAAAAACAGGTGGGTAAGCTCTCTCTGTCTCTCTCCCTCTCTCTCTCTCCCCCTCTCTCACACACACACACACATCAGAACATGTGAACATTAAAAATGCAAGATTAGCTCTGTCATGCCTACAGGATACAAGCACAGTAACAGTTCCACTCAATTTAAGACCCAGAGAACATGGGTTCTGAGGAACACACTGTTCAGTGGTAAAATATTACCTTTTCATTTGTTCTTTTATTGATAATGATGATTGGATAAATTCCTCATTCACCTACTTAACTTCCCACACCAGATGCCTCAGGTAGCGCTTTTTTTTGGAAACGTCAGACTCTGATAGAGTAAGCGGTGCTGTAGGGATGAAATGCAATTTGCTCTTTAAAGGTCAAGTGTATTAAATGGTCTATTTGCGTAATTTACCAGAGAAAGGTTTCGCTTGTTTTTGCCTGAATATTTAATAAGCCACGGTAAACAGCTACTTCTGAGCTGAGCTGAAGATCCATGCTCCTGTTTGTGCTTGTTGAGGAACTGAGGGATTGTTGTAATAAAATATAAATCTCACATTGGTGTCTTGAGACAGGTAAAGGATAATTGCATTGCAGGCATGATGCTGCTGGTACTAAGATGCTGCTTCATCTTACAGCTCATACTCTGGCTTTCTGATTGGCTGGCATGCCTCAGGAATGACAATGCAAATTTTGTTCCACTGACTTCAATTCAATTTAATTTTCAATTCAGCTTATTTGTATAGCGCTTTTAACAATGGACATTGTCTCAAAGCAGCTATACAGAAGTATAGAAACATGGAAAAAATGTAAAGTTTAAAGCTAAGTTATTATTTATCTCTAATATTTATCCCTAATGAGGAAGCATGGAGTGAGATGATATGAGGAAGGAACCTTGAGAGGAACCAGGTTCAGAATGGAACCTCATCCTCATTTGGGGGACACACTGGAGAGTAAATAATGTAAATGTAAATCATGTCCTCTCTGCAACAGCAATCAAGAGCTCTTGAGGAACTAATAGGTCAGTGTAGTTTCTGAGTTCATTATTAGCTTTCACTAATTCCTTCCTGCTGAAAGCTGACTGAGGCACCGGTAGTACAAAGACGGTGTGATAATCTTCAAGTGGTTCTATCCAGTGCCCTGGATCATAGACTGTCCACACAGATCTATCCCCAGCAGCAGTAAACACCACCAATTGATGAGACTTCACCAGAGGTAGAGAGTCTGGATTGATCAGGCAGGTACGGAAAGAAGAAGTGGTTACACTGGAAACTCAGAACACTGGGAACTCAAGAGTGAGACTTATAGCTTAACTTGACTTATAGAGAGAGAGAGAGAGAGAGAGAGAGAGAGAGAGAGAGAGAAATTATGTATGGTTGTGATCATGTGATGTTAAAAGACAATGTAGATTATATGCAAAGTGCAGGCAGGGACTCTGACTTCCATTCATAAGCATGTGAATGCTGGAGACCAGAAATGCAAGCTCAGTGCATCAGTTTACAATAGCGTTTACTTTTAGGCAAAATGCTTGGTTAAATCTTTAATACTGAGGGAGCAAAACATCATCAATGCATGATCACTAAGTTAGCTGGTTAGATTGTTGCTAACAAAGCAGTAAGCCTTCTCTCTTCTTCTATGTCCCACAATGTACACATGGTACGTCTATTGTGGGAACTAATGATGTCATCGATTAAAAAATATATGCAGGTTACTTTAGAGAAAGGACATTATTCATTTTCATGCTCTCTGGTGTTTATAATAATTTATAAAAATCACACACTGGTGTCACCCAAATTATGATAAGGTTCCATTTTGACTCAAGTCTGGTCAAGAAGCTTTGTCGTCATTTCAACCACATATAGCTGACGCAGTACATAGTGAAATGAAAGGACCCAGGACCCTGGTGCTACATAGACAACATACAACTACAAAACAGAAGCAACAACAACACAGAGCTAGGGACAGAAAGTTTGTCCTAGCTACATAAACTGCAACGTGTGTAAACAGTTCAAGACAAGGCAGTGCAAAAACAGAAAGTACAAAAAAACAACAAAAGACAGGACAGACACATAGCACCGAAAACATGTGCAACAAAACAAAACAGAGTCTGGTTCCTCTCTAGGTTTCTTCTCTCTCTCCAATAACTAGCTTAACAGTAAATAGGTGGTTAGTAACCCTGTGCTACACTGTATAGTCTATTGTTAGCTGTCTTGCTACTCAATTTAGCTACTGGGTTACACTTAATAATCTAGATAGCTAGCTAGTTTGCTACTGTATTTATTAATAACAATCTAATATCTGATAGCACTTCTTAATGACAATCTTGTTAGCTAACTTTCTAGATCTAGAATGACATCATGAAATGTAAGCTAGCTTGCTAGTAAAGTTACTTACTGGATGACATACAGTAATCTTAGGTTAGCTATCTTGCTACTGATTTTTTGCTGCTGGATAATAACACAATATATAAACAATATTTGAATGTATTTAGTTCGCTAGTATAGGGATGTTTTCCTTGCCACAGTCACCCCCGGCTTGCTCATTAGGGATAAATAGAAATAAAGTCTAATATTAATCTTTTTTTGTACTATAAGTTCTGTAAATGTCCATTGTCTAACAGCACTAGACAAATAAAATTGAAATGAATTGAATTGAACTTTACAAGTGTGGACCTGAGTACGAGTTGAATTCATGGGAATCGTGGCACAGTTTTAGTGCAACCAAATTTAGACTACTTCCTGTGAATAGTCAGTATCACTACTTGGTTCCTGGGCCACATGACAGCTTGCATATTACCAATTTTTCATGTGAACTGTGCTCTGTTTCTGACTAAACTGCCAGTGTGAAAGAATCTCAGCACTGCTTTGCGAAGTGGCATATGTGGCATAATGTGTCCAGAAGAGGAGCCAGGCAGTGGGAGGAATTCCGCATGAAACTGGAACCGGAATTAAACTGGCCAATCAAGAGCACAGGAGGACTTGTAGAGATTCCAAGAGAAATGGTTCCCACAAAAATCTCTTGACTAGTATGATTTTTGTTTGATGGTATCCCCTGATCATGACCTACTGAACTAGCATGATGGTTTGGACAAGTCAACTTCCTTTCATTCACTCACTTTCATCAGCATGCACTTCATCCCAAAGCTATCCCAGAAAATCACTGGGAATGACGAGGTAATACATAGATATACACACAAGCACATACACCCAGGGTTAATTATAGTATCTTAGCCCATCAATCTACTGGCATGTTTTTGTGTGATTAAAAAAAACCCTCAGCAGTCTGGGTTTGATCCTGGTGAGAGTGCTGGATTTGGTTTTATTCAGGATTTTGAAAATACATGATCAAATGATGCTGTATGTGCGAAAATACATTGTGTTGATCTCAATTTACACATTTCATTCACATGGAATTGTAGAGTTTTCCACAAGAGCATTAGTGAGGTCAGTTAGTGTTCTCAAAACTATTTAGTGGGGTTGAGTCAGAGTCAGGGCTCTGTGCAGGCCACGTGAGTTCTTCTATTTCAACCTTAACACACCATAACACACTCTATAAGTTGCACTGTAGTTCCTGAATAATTCATAATGAATACCAAATAATAACGTCAGAATACCTGAATAATACGGCGAGTTTGAACACTAATAGGTGGCGAAGGTATAAGTGAGAATGCCCACTAAAGAAAAGAGCAGACTTGAATGCTGAAGGTGTTATCTTTAACATCGTGACCTTTGTGGAGGTCTGTACAGGACAACAGCTATGACCTTTTTAAATACCGATCTTATGAGTGACTCCATAAATGAGCAGACGCCACGAGACCACTGTACACAGTAAGACCAAAACCTTGCGTTTGTGTTGCTGAATCCTTTGCCAGCGTTTCTGCTAATAGCTGATAGACACAGCTCACAGGTCACGCCTCTGACCTAAAAAGGCGACGCAGAATACCACTCGTGCTACGGGCTCTAAGAATAAACTCCCCAAACTGCTCAGGGATAAGGTTGCATTCGGGCCCTCCCTCTGTGGCCTGTGCTTTCTGAACAGCACCAAAGAACAATCTAAGGTGCAACATAGGGTTTTGGATAATTGATCTAGTGGCTACCAGCTTCTTTTTTTTTTTACCCCTTTGGTGCTCCAGTGGTTCTGGAGGGTCTGGGCTCAAAGAAGTGTCAAATTGTTTGCATTTTTTTTAATTAATTGGATCACTCGACACAACAGGCTTCCTGATCTGAGGCCTTAGAAGAGATCTGGGTTCTGGCAGGAACACCATTTTCTCATCGGGACACTAATAGAAGAAACGATTCTCTCTTTCCAGTGGAAAACTACTCCTGATTAACTCTTAAGATTGGGATTTCAGCATATCACCTCAGAGATGGAAGGTACAGTCAATCGTCTTCACATTTCTATGTTTCTATTGTGCTTCGAAGGTATGAGAACGACTTAATCTGCGCCTTAGAGAACGCCGGGACAAGTGAGGCCATTTCAGAGAGCGATTTTATGGAGGAATTTCATGATTGAGGGCTGCTAAAAATACTCCATATCACATATCCTATCAGCTGTCTGTTATGCTCTTTTGAAACATGCAGACCATAAAGGATTTTTAGATATCTAACAATTGAATTATGGCTCAATCTGTCTGAGAGGAAATATAACTACTTAATTCAGCTTAACCGAATTGTATTTTTCTGTGGATAGGTGAAAGCATTTAATTTCCAGATATGGCAGTAAATGTAATGTGCTTCTTCTTCTTCTTTTTTTTTAAGAGACTGCAAAAGGTTTTCAAGGTTCTGGGAAGGGAAAAAATGAATTTATGGTCAGATATTTCACAATAAGTTTTGAAAACTTCTCAAAAGCTATTTTCCCTGACTGGTGATGAAGTTATTTTCAAAAGCAATTATTATTATGATGAAAGACTTCTAAATGGATTTCAGCCTTGCGTGAAATAGCTTATTGTTGTGGAGACTTAAAACTGAATTTGATATTCTGATGTAACAGTGGAAGCTGTCAGTCAGGCGGATGTAAATAAGCTCTATTTAAAATGTCAGTATTTCAGGGGAAGTAATGGTGGATTGTCCGTCTGCTGACTTCAACAGTTCTAGATTTATGTTAGTTGCCATAAGTCTCAACACAAAGACAAGGGCTTGGGTGACATTTCCTGCCTTTATCTCAGTGATGGAACTGGTATACAAGTACCAGATCATTACATTAGACTGCCAAATTGGTCTAAATTTGTCTTAACCTGGTCTCTTAACCACTTCCAACTTTTGGTCCAAATCTTTAATTAAGATTAGGATTTTGGGCTGAGATTAGCATGTCTTTACAGTTTCATTCATTTGAATTTTGAAGTTCTTTTGTTTATCCATTTTAGGGAACAGTATGCAGAAAAAGGCTAACATTCCAAGAACCATGAAGAGTTCTAAAGAGTTAAGGAACAATAAGCTTTTTTTCCCCAGATGCCAAAAAATGGAATTTCCACCTGTTTTCCGTATTCAGCACAGAATTTCTTTGACATATCACACTCCACTATGGTGTTTAATGGCTCATATGAAAGCAGACAGTGAGGGCTTTAAGAATTTGTAGCTTTTCATAAGTATTTCTGTTTTTACCTAGCCCACTGGGGGCAATATTTTCATAGAAAAGTTCCATAAGAACTAAAACGGTTAGTTTATTTTCACAGAAATGTTTCTATCTTCAAAAAGTAAATGGTGATATCAAACCTATTTCTACTCTCCGAGATGCGGCAAGTGCTTGTTTACAAGCAGCTAAAATTTGAAGGTGTTATCTTCAACCACAGAAATTCTGTGCAAGGTTATCCAACAGAGGGAAAAACACATGTCTTACACTGAAAGCCAACAGAGTCCTGACTCATTTTCTATCAGACTTGTGATGATAAAATGATTTACTTGTTTATACTAATTGTAAATGTCTGATTAGTCGATTTCCATTCCACCGCTATGAAGTGTACTTGTAGAAAGGGTTAAAGTCAATGCAGAATCCAACAGCAGACTGCTCCAAGGTGAACAATTTCACATAAATTGAACAATTATCCACCAACGAACACTTAAAAAAAACTTTAAAAATGATTTAATTAGGTGATAATCTGTCTAATCATCCTGATAAGAGTTGTTCAAGGGTTGTTTGGATATATAAAGGTTCTGCTTGTATTCTCGGGTTGAGAAGTAAAAAATTTTTTTTTTACTTCTCATTTTTACAGAGGAACAACCAAACAGCCCTTAGGGTTTTAAATTGAACCTTTGTTTCAAAGAGTAGTGAACTCAGCTGCTTACATTGGGAACTTTGGTCTCTGTGGTTCTTCAGGGTCTGCAAATTTGAGGAAAAACAAGATCCACAAGATCTTCCTCAAGAATCTAAACTTTGTAGCAATCATCCATTCGCTTGAGTTGGAACAGTGAGCAGTAATTTTGTCTATGTTTGAAATTCACTTCAAACTCCACCATGCACCAAAAATATCTACCTTTCTGTAGATAACAACACAAGCACTTGACCCGGAGACACCATTTTTGATCCCACGCAGCAAACACACTAATATAATAGTCCCTGAAGGCTATCTGTTGTTTTTAGCAAAGTGAGCACAGTGGAAGCTCAGCAAATGCACTTTCTTGAATCAGCAACTAGAGTGAGCTTGACTAATCCCCAAAGCGACAACACAGTGCACTGTGAAGGGCTGTGACAGGTGGGCTGAGCTCAACACACACACACACACACACACACACTTCTGCTAAAGCAGAGCCTGTCTGAAAGGCATGGTAGGGTGATTTTATCTTCCGCAGGTCATCTCAGGCACCGTGCAGAGCTCTATCTTCTCATAGACGCACAACAGATGAGCTGCATATCACACTGGAGAAAACCATAAGCAGAATCACAATGGCTCATCCGAGAATCAATCCCTGCTTCGGCCTAAAATTAGATCCTATTGGACCAAATCAATAAGGCGCTCTGTAAAAGGAACAGTGTTTACAAAGGTCATGTGTGGAGTGTGTAAGGAATCACTGAGTGGCAATTCAGCCTGCTTTGTGCTTTAGATTTATATCCATTTAGAACTGGCCTTTTGACAGAAACAGCCACATCAATACGTCTTCTCTACTGATATAAAGGCAGCCTTTTTTCTTTTCAGTGGACTTGGAAATATTTTAACAATAAGTGACTGATACATCAGTGCAGTCCTATTCATTCATTCGTTTCTGTATTCTATCAATCCAGCTCAGTGGATGAAAACAAAGAATGTCCTGACCCAAAGTATGCATGATAACAATTACCTTAAAATTATTACTTGTCACACAGTATGGGGTGATCCCAATAAAATCTTCTGTTCTATAACAGAATTCTATAAGAGACTCTGCGATAATGTGAGCTCTGTGTCTGATTTTACATTAAAGAGCCTCTAACCATAGACCTATGATTAAAAGAAAATGTTCTAGTTACGTCATCAACCAGTTCAATCCTGTATATAGAAAACAGAAATATTAAGAGAATATAGATAATTTTTCTGTTGAGTAACAACCTTGTTTGCTTTTTCACCATTACCACTACAGTATTTATAGCTGTGCTGTTAGTTTAACTTCATCCTTATATTCCTCTTTCTATCAGTGGCTTATAGGTGCAGCTCATCTTGAGAATATAATAAAAATGTTTGACAATGCAATACTGTAAAAATTTCTTCTGTACTCTTAAAAATCATAACATATCTCTAAAGACCTGTGTCTTTCTCTAGCACGGACCTCCACCACCACCACTGTCCTTGAGAGCAAAGGAGGTGAGTCGAGTGCTCCAGCTACACGACTGTCCAAACGCACCGTGATGGATGATCTGTACACCACTTTCAGTTCCCCTGTGGCCTGGGTACTAGTCCTGGCCCTCATCATCACCTGGTCTGCAGTTGCCATCATTGTTTTTGACCTTGTGGACACCAAGAGCCTGGAAGGTAGGTGCAGCTCTTCTTTTCTTTTCCGTTATATTGATCCAAATATACTGTAGGCCTCATCGTCCTGTCCGTTTTGTGCAAATTCATACGAATTCAGACCACCCAGCTAACAATGGATGTCCAAAAAGCCATAGATAGATAACATGGAGAACCAACCTGGGAAAATACTGTAACAGTATTTGTAGTTTTCTAAACATAAACCCTGTTTGGCTTCTGTAGCATGGGATTTTATGTAAGTAGACATTTGCAAATTTTCACTGAAAACCCTTGACTTCTTTAGTTCTTTGGTTCTATGGTTTGTCCTTGGAGGGAACACTTTAAAGGTCTATGCAGAACCCAATAGAAATGGGTTTCCCTTTCAGGACACCTTCCAAGGACATCCTATTCAGAACAATAGAAACATTAACCATCCAAAGACCACAAGAAGAACCCTTTTTAGTGACACAAAAGTGGTTTTCATCGAACCACTTCAATCCTCATGTTCTACACAGAACATGAGGAGGTTCTTCTAGAGTAATAACCATACAACCATTAGAGTTTTAGATGTAACCTTTGAGAGTGTCAGTTAATAAAAGAGAAGCAACACTGGTTCCTGAAGATCCTCAGGCTCTGCCTATTGGAGGAGAAACAAACAATCATGCTGCATGTAAATTCAACAAGATCCACCATATTGCTTTGGCAAGTTTATGAATAATGCATGTGTTTAGAACTGATGTTGAAATTATGGCACTGGGGGACATTCTTCAATTTTGGCTCTGTGTTGAAAAGTCTATAAAAGAAGGAAGATTTTCTTGAAACATTCGGAGGACATCAGACATAATGTTCTTCATAAAAAATAATGTTGTAACTCTTGAGGACATCATTTTGTTAGCTGGAAAATGGTTACCTCAAGCTGTGTCATAGCTTTCCCAAAGAAATTCAATAAATCCAGCTGATTAGAATTAGAGTTCCTATGAATTTTGCACAAGATCAGGTTCTGTAACCTGGAACGTAATTATGGACAGTGTTGGCATGATTTCTTGAGCGGTTATCCATCAAAGCAGTGCTATTTTGCTCTGAGGAGATTGTTTTGGATTGGTCATCGGAAGAACGTAAATAGCAGGCATTAGCAACATTATGTTTGTGCTTGGAAATGAACATAAATCTGCTTATGGAGCACCGGTAATGTGAGGCTTGGATAAGAATTCTGAGCGAATAGAGAATGTGATAAAGCCTGATAGTTGTTTGCTTGCTAGGAGTTTATCTAGAATGCGAGCGCACGTGGGCCTTGAGAGTCAGGAGAAAGCTTTATTGGTCCTGATAGCACTGACAGTGATAAAGACAGATAGAGTGTTGCACTAGCCTGCGACTATCAGCGGCGGCCATGTTCACTTTTAGTCGACAGTAATCAGAGATCAGAGCATGTCCTGTCTATACTCATCTCTCATTTGGGCTTTTTTTTAATAAAGCACTTTACTGAGATTATAGGTATAGTAGGCTTGTGTTAGGTTCATGATTGATGGATATTATCTATGGACCTTATGGGCAGCTGGTCATTAGTTAATAGCTATGATTTCCGGTCATTGATGACAATTATAAGCCATTTCAAAATGGCTGAAGATGGATTTTATGTAAATTGTCATTGCTAAGATTGATTTTGTTTTCATATTTCACTCATGCATCATCCCATATATATATTTCTTGTATTTATTTATTTATTTATTATATAAAAAAAAAGGTCTGTTGTATGCATTTTTAAAAATATTTCAAAAGTGGAGACCTTTTTTTCTATTCAGACCCATTGATCTAGTTGGGACTAACCCACAAATCATTAAGTCAGCAGGGACACTCCCAAAGAGTCACTTTCACTCATTCATTTCTAATAAGTTTCCTCCTTTTTCCACCCTGTCCATCCCCATGTGTCATCCTGTTGCCATCCAATAAAAAGCCCATACATTATACTGTGACGACCCCTGTTTGCCACCTGGTAAAGACTCTCTGCCTGCAGTGAAGTGATATTTGCCTGAGTGTGTTTATGTGTGTGTGTATTGTATTTGGCTTTATGTCTGTCTGCATAATTCTATTTCTGTATGTAATTCACTGTGTGTGCGTGTGCGTGTGTGTGTGTGTGTGTGTGTGCGTGCACGCATGCAAACCGAGAGCAACTGTCACCATCATTTCACGCTGTGGTGGATTTGAAGATGCACATTAACTGATAGCCGCCTCACCTTTCATTAAATGCGCCTTCCCTGCTCTTCCTTTCTACTTTAATAATTCTTATTCATTGTGACACCATGCCTTTGAGCAGTGAATCCCAATCACCAGTTCCAAATCTTACACTGTTTTTTGTGTTACTTTCATTAATTAACAAGTTATTCATATACCGCTTACTGTGTGAAACGGTTTCTCAGAACGCTGGAGTGGATACTATACAAAACACAAAACATACATGATTTCAATGCACACTACAGTGTAATGTATTCCATTCGATATTCGACATTTTATTATAAAAGTCACCTTTCCTGCCGATCGGCCCTGTTTTTAGAGCTCCCGCATGACGGCATGATGTGCAACACGGCTGGTAATGACATAGTATCTGCATTATTCAGTGCAATAAATAAAAGGCATCGTGTCAGACGAATGTCTCACCACTTTTTCTTCCTCCCCTGTTCCACGACAGCACCAGACAAGATTCTTATCACCTTTCAAGCCCATTCTCAAAGACACATTTTGACTTTTTGCATTTTACTGCGTACATACCTGTATATAATAATTACTGACACATTCAAACATATTTACTAGGAGTACTGACTAATAAACAAGCACTTGAGACTTTGAGCATTTTGTTAGAGTATAAAAGTCTATAAAAGACAACTGGCACATATTGTGCAAGCTTGCCTTTATAAATCAATTTTAGAAACATTTTTCAATGAATACAAACCACTTATTTATTTAATTTATTTATTTATTATATATTGTTTATATTTATTGTTTATTATTTGTTCATTTGTTTGTTTGTTTAACAGGGACTTTCTTATTAATAAACAAAGAGAAAATGGAAGCAAAATTAAATTAAGATTAAAAAAAATAGTTTGACCAATAAAAGTGCAGAACAAAAAATATCTACAGTTTCAGTTAAAGTAAATTACATAGTTAACAATTAAAATTAAATAAATCAGTAAATGAATGTTGAGGCATTGTTGAAAGAATTTGACAATAAGAAGTGTGTTCATTAAGCTTTAAGCATTAAGGTGCTTACACGTGCATTTCATAAACATAGATCCATCTCGATACACACCTATGACATGATTGCAAAATATCTAAAAGCTCTGAGAAGCATAGCTAAAATAACCCTTCACGGCAACTGATATAAACCTACATAACCTTAGAGTGTCTCTCTTTCATAGGAAAGATTCTGCATGATGTTAATAAATTTACAATATTTTATTTACAATTAAGCCAAAGTTATTATTTACAGTTAAACCAAAAGCTACAGTTAAGGACTTTGGACTGGTAGGAATTCGTGTCCTGCATTAGTAATATCTCTAATAAGAAGATTATTAGACATGTCACTAAGAAACTAGGGAAACACATTTATATTTATATGCTGGAGAATATGCTGAGATAAAACTCAAGAAAAAGGAGCATGGAGGCGCTCAAAGGCAAATATACCAAATCCCTGAAATTCTCTTCCAAATTATGAGATCATTCGAGCCTACATGGATTTTGCCATCCGTGCGCCAACTGCTCCTTTAAATCCTCCGTGTCAATCCCTTTGAAATTTTGATTAAAATATCGCATTGTCCAGCCACACTTGACTTACACTGGATGCAGTTCCACTAAAAATAATTATCCTTCGAAAGCGATGTAGCTTATAGCTGGAGTGTCGCTGAGCAGCGTATATTATGTGATACAGTGTCTTGAGAAAGATAAAGAAACTTAAATTGCTGAATGTTAAGGCAGTCTTGTATGTTGCAGATACTCAAGCTCTTGTCAGGAGAAGGGAGAAATAATTTTATCCCTCAGTGCACTAGTGAGCCCTGATCGAAAAAGCCTAAGTGGTCATCTCAGGAGAAACACACTTATGAGCTGTAACACACCGAACCGGGGGAGGGCATGATACACTTTGATCCATCTAACGCAGGCTTTTTGCTTTTTTAGAGGCTTTACTCGAAAGGCTACAGATGATCCGGAGGAGTATAAATACACAGAATAGCAAGACTCATAAATTCACAGGATGTGTATAAAAAGTAAAAACATGTACAAACAAAGAAAAAACAGCAAAAGAAAAAAAAAACGAGGATGCAAGAGCTCAAGTTATTTATTTATATTTTTTAATAAATAAGACGTAACATACTATATTATGAAATTAAACAATACTAAACAATTGTTATTTTTATTTAATAAAAATGACCACAGATTTGTTCCAAGCTGTGTTGTCAGACGTCAGTAATACACATATTTTGGCAAATTTTCAATTCATGTCCGTCAAACATGAATACAGCTATCAGAGAAAGTCAATAGATACTGTATTTGACTTCACTATTAGGAGTTTAAAAGTAGAATCCTCTGCCTTTCATTTGATAAATTGAAGTAGTTTTATGCAAAAAAAACAAAGCACACACTGCAAGTCACGTTACATCAAAAAAATTGACGCAGCAAGATCAAACATTTTATGCCACAATAATCACAAAAATACTCTAGAACAGTGTAAGTCCATTTGTCTTCATAATCACCGTGAAGGAAAGGTGTATTTTGGGAACTCAGTCAAGAACACACCAAAAAGTGATTTTTCTTACTTATTACAGCAGTACATGAGGATTTAAAAAGGGGAAAAATGCATTTCAAGGTCAAATCAGTTCTTTAGAACCTTGGCTCGAAAATAAATATAGATTTAATACTATGAAAGTTAGATAATCTAAGTGACAACCCGAAGTGAAATGGCAACATGTCTGTGTTAGTCTGTATAAACTGGCAAGAAATATCCTGCTAATGAAATGCATTTCAGTTTCTCAGTGACATTTGAATAAAGGGCACATTAGCAGAAATAGAAAGCAAAGAAACATTTCAGCATGTTACACGATACAAATAATAAAAAGGCTATTTACATGCCGACCGAGCCTCAGAGCCCTGGCCGAATAGGTGTGGAATTAAGGCTGTCGTGACGGATTTGCTATTTCGTAATAACCGAAAATCATCTTAAATGTAAACTTCTGCCAAAAGATTGTGCAAAAGTAGTCTCATTATGCGTATGTTGCCAGGTGACACAGTTTAAGAGCAGCCTGTCCTCCTGAGCCAAATAAAATCCCTAATTACACATCTCCAGAATTCGCATACAGTCTGAAGAGTTCACGCCACCGTCTTGGCTCTCCAGCACGCCGTCTTCTCCTCGTCTTCGCTCCAGATTGACATCTGTTGTTTACCGGAGCGTTAGCAGCAGAGGCCGTGACACGCCTCGGCTCAGACAGGGAGAAATGAGTGACGCTCGGGCTCGACAGCTCCGGGAACAATAATAGGTTTTCATGAAGTAGGTTAAGAAGTTAATCAAACAAATGTCAGTGAATTCATCAGCTCCACATTAGCATTTTGTGCTCTGAGAGAATTTCACAATGATGCGCTGAATTCTGATTCGGGGTGTGAGTGTAAAGAAGCGAAAGTCCAATTGTGTCCATTTTCAACAGATACGAGAACACTAACAAAAGATGTAAGAAAATAAAAATAAATAAGGACCGTGTGGTGGAGTCATTACATTTAACTGACTATATCGGAACATATGCTGTAGAATGAAAAAAGGAAAAAGTCTTCGATTTAATTGTCTGTTGCAAAACATAACGCAAGCCATTGAGCATAAAACACAATACAGACTAATACGCAGAATAAATTAGCATCCGGTAAGATGAGAAAGTTTACCTAATGTTGAATTACGGTGCAATAATTAATCAACTAGCAGAACATCTGTTAAAAAACAAAACCTGACCTGTGCAGAATTGTAAAGCACCTTTTAGTTAATTATGAATTTGAAAAACAAGTATCAAGTGCTTTAGTTAAAATGAATATGATAAATTTCTCATTACTGTCTTGTAATGCTGCAAACGGTTTGTACTCAGAACTGTTCCACATTTGTTCGTTTCGCGTAAAAAAAACAAACAGAAAAACACAAGCCATGAGCAAGGTCAAATTTGTATGTCGGATCTCTGAATTGGATAAACATAATAAGATCTACAGGAATTATTTCCAGACAATTTAACAAAGAGAAAATTGTGTACTGCAGGTGTCTTAGTCATCTTTACTCATTAAAAACATTATAATGCAGTAAATATAGACGAGAATGCATTACATATAAGCTATATTGAATTAGATTTATGGAGAATTTAGTTTGATTCAGGCAGAATGGAGTCAGATTTGTGCAGAACTGTTACATTTGTGGAGAATTGAGTTAGATTTGTGGAGAATTGAGTTAGATTCAGGCAGAATATAGTTAGATTTGTGCAAAAGTGAACTAGAGTCAGGCAGAATTGAGTTAGATTTGGACAGAATTGAGTTAGATTTGTGGAGAATTGAGTTAGATTTGGGCAGAATTAGTTAGATTCACAGAAGCAAGTTAGATTTGTGGAGAATTGAGTTTGATTCAGACAGAGTTAAGTTAAATGTGTGCAAAAGTCAATTCGATTCGACCAGAATTCAGTTAGAATTGTGGAGAATTGGGTTAAATCCGAAACAGAACTGAGTTAGATTTGTGTAGAATTGCGTTAATTTGTTCATAATTTAGGTGGATTCTCAGAATTGAGTTAGATTCCCACACAATTTTTTTTTAAATTCTGAAAGATCTGAGTTAGATTTGTGGAGAATTGAATTAGATCTGGGCAGAATTAAGTTAGAGTAGTAGAGAATGGAGTTAAATTTTGACAGAATTTAGTTAGATTTGGGCAGAAATGAGTTAGATGAGGGTGAATTGAGTTAAAAAAACAAACAAGAAAAATGGCAATATATGGAGAAAAATAAAGTTTTAATCAAAAACCAAAATCATTTGAAGAGAATTCCATTGTCTGTCTTCCACTATAACGAATCTGTAACGTCATGTTTGTTTATATCAGAGAACTCACTCGCACATAGCAGATGTTGCCTGAGTTCCAGACTTGGAGTTTTAGGTACAGTAAATTGCCGCATAACACTAAGTGTGCTTGTATAATGTAAAACAGAAAAACTATTAAAAGTATAAATGATTTCTAATTAAATTCTATTAAACGATTTTCAAAAGCAGCTATAATATTGATCAACAAGAAGCAAAATCATTATGAAGACATTTGAAATGCTCCTAAAGACAGCAGCATGAGACCCAGGAATAGAAAAAAACAAAAGGACTCATTACCAGCACATTATTAAAGCTGTATGAGGCGTTATAACAGCTCATAAGAAATGATAAAGAATAGAGTTATAAAGATTATTGAATTTTGGTTTCATAGAAAAGATTACTGTAATATAATAAAGGATACAATAGCAGAGATCAGACACAAAACACAGCTTAAAAATGAACATTTATTTTATATTTAGTTGCAACTCACTCACTTTTACCCAAACACACACCACACTGCATGTTTCTCTATGTCTCTCTGGTCACATGATCTCTGTGGTGCTGTTTTGCTGTGTCCACTGCATTTATCACTGCATCTCTTAGGTGCACGTGATTTGTTCTCACCACATTAACGCAGTTACACGTCTGCCTCGTTTCACTCTGCATGCTCTCCGTGTCGGTGTACGTGCCGCTGTGCCACTCCTCTGCTTTGTGTTTCGTCTGAACAGGACCTCAGGCGGCGCGTGCCAGGAAAGCCTTCAAGGAGGCAGGCGGCCTTAGAGGCAAGCCATCTTACGCATTTACGCTTTAAACACACACTACATTAATAACCAACTAACCAAGTAAAATGCATAGCCATTATAGTGATTGAGCTATAATTAACTCATTTAATCATTATTTTACCAACTAATGTCTTCATCTAGGAAATTGACTGAGGCATGTTTTGGGATTTGAACTGGTATTTCAATCCACACTAACAGAGCATTAACAGATTTGGTCAGAGATTGCAGAAATTGGACGGAAATGAAAACATACCCTGAGGCCCTGATTTGTTAAAATATCAAATAACGTGTGTGTGCGCGCATGTGCAATGGGATAAATAGCACCCAGCACAAAGAAAGCCAGCGTCTTGTGTATCATTTAGAAACACAAGCAAATCTTAACAGCAACAATTTAAATTCTGCTTGTGCATGTGCTCTTTGCTCTTGGAAACTCTAAGGATTCCAGGATGAGGGAAAAAATAAAACCATGTCTAGCAAAATAACGTTTAACGTTTATTTTTAGCGTTCCGAATGTCTAAAACAAGGATGTCCAGTCACACCGGGTGTAGGTTTTCATTCCATTCCAACTGTTTAAATAGCCGATCTCGGCTTTCAATAAACTTAGTTTTGGCTTCTGATTGGTTGGAATAAAAAACCAAGCCTTCAGTGGATAAGACTGTTCTAATATACATTTTTAATAGTTTTGAGATTATCTTAACCTTCTTGTTATTAAAACCTATTGAATGATATGACTTTGTCTTCTGGACTTTTTATACATGATTGAACATTAATCACCGTACCTGAAGGTTTTAGTTTAGTTTAGTAAATCAAATTCTGGGTGGTAAAATTAATCTATTCATTTATTCCATACTGTTTTTAAAGTTCTGTTTAAACAAAATGCCCAAATTAATGTCAGAACACAAAGCCAGGCTATTTTTCTCACTTAAAAGCTACACTCGTTTGCAGATACTGTTAGTAAATTCTTTAGTCTTTCGTTATTTTGATCAAGTTTGTCTGTGTTGCAAACCTTAAAGAAGTAAAAACAAAGGGCCCCAGATTTCAGTTTAATAGCTTCACCTTCGTGGTAGTTTGTCAGTCGCGCTGTAACCTGCCCATCAGTGGCATCAGACCACCAAAGGATCACCACTGAGACTTATTTTTCAGATGGTGCCTCATTCTCAACACAACATGTACACTGATGTGAGTGTGTATAGCAGTGGTGTGACTGTATCAGGGGCTTAAAATACTTGAGTCACTGCTGAGCTAAGAATCAACCATCACTTATATCTCTGGTGGTCATTTGCCACTGTAGGATGTGAGATATATAGTACTTAATGTACAGTAACATAGGACCAAATCAATACCTGGTGAAAAAGCCATGACCAGAACATACAGTATACACTTTAATAAGGTGAAAATTAAGTGTATATTGAAAACTCAGTGTGTGTGTACGCGTGCATGCAGAAATGTCTTCAGTGTAAGACATTTCATGACGGATAAACCTAGAAATGAAAAGTAAGCTTGAAGATAAGCTTTGCTTCAACTCAAGTAGTGAAGAAAAATGAATTGTCATTTTTAAAAACTTTTCCAAATCTTTTATGATGGAGTTTAAAAAAAACAAAAAGTAGTTTAAAAGTAATTAACTGGGCCATCGTGTTTGTGTGTGTGAAATGTTAAGACTCCTATTTCTAGCAGGATTTAGCAATAATAATAATAGATTTATAATTACAATAAAAATAGTATAAATAATATAAACAAAAATACTATAATTAAAAACTCTAAAAAGGATTTAACATGAAAATACCAAAAAAAATTTTTTTTAAATAAATAGATACATAACACTGATGTTTTCTTTTTCATTTCGTCTTAGCCTATTCCCATGCACTGGCCAACTCTCCCTCATCATACAACAACTAGACTAACACATGAGACACGTGAAGCCAGCTCATCCATCTTTTTCCATGTGCTGCTCATGCAGCGTCACATGCTCTGAGCGGATCCTCTATCCGCTCTCTTCCACGTGCATGAGCTCACAGATGCTCACGTTCAGCTAGATTTAGGATTCAAGGCTCAAATTTTGTCGCAGGCATGTACCATGTGTCATGCAATGTAGTAGAATGTTTTTTTATTAATTACGGGACAGTTTCCAGTGCAGAAAAAATAAAATAGAATGTAATATATAAGAAATAGAATATAGTGAAATATGGTAGACGTATAACACAAAAAAACGTCATTATAGTAGGCATGTGATTGACAGGAGAGAGAGAGAGACGTATTGATAGAGAAAGAATGAGAGAGACAGAGTGAGATAGAGAAAGACAGACTGAGAGAGAGAGACAGACAGACAGAGTGTGTGTGTGTGTGTATGCCCTCACGGCTTGGTCAGGATTTAAAATGGCGACTTTTGGATGACTGCATTATCACTTTTTTGTTACAGCTTTAAAACTGCATGTCTCTAATGGACATGATCACTAAAACGCTTTTGAGTTTGGATTGTGTTGCCTGCTTTATCGTCTCTACGTAAAGACTTTCAAACTGTCACTTGGTTGTGTATTTTTTCATCACAATCTGGATGTGTGTTTTCAAATCTCTTTAACCGAACACTGCAGACATACAGTCTTTTGAGTGACGTGACGAGGACGGACAGAGAAAAAAGGAGGAAACCAAAAGCACGATCCATACGACGACCATTATATATACACACCATTAAAACATTGTTGTGTATTTTGTGTCTTTCTCTAGCGTCTTGTTTTTCCTGTTGATTTGTTAATTAGATGTTCATCTTGTTATTTATTGGTGTATGAAGAGAGAGAATATCTGAGGACATGGTATATAAATGTAATTGCTGGAACGGTTCAGATTTGGGTTGTGAGTTGACTTTGTAGACTTGTTGAAGAAACTGTATAATGTTTGACTTATATGTGAGCTTTGAGTTCTCAAGTGCAGTAGGATCCAAAAGATGGAAAAAAAAAAAAAATCTTAAATACACTTTAGTTTGAGAAATCCTACACTGAAATCATCATCATAAACAAACAGCTCATTTTGGGTCAATCAACAAAATCCATTTGAACCTGGGTCCAAATTAAAAAAGAAAACAAGGACTAATCATACAAATTTCACTCTTAAGCACTAATTCAATTTCATTAGCTAAGCCCTGAAGCCATTGCACAACTTCATCCCTTTCATCACACAATATTTATCACAGAATAATCCTAAAAGCCAAAATGCAACTTTTTAAATAAAAAAACCAAATGTATTACGCTAAAACCTGTATTTAGAAATATTTAGAAACACGCACTAGCAACTTAACTAGGACTAGACAAACTACTATTTTGCGTAATACAGTGGCAAAGAATAATTCAGTTCAATTCAGTTTTATTTGTATAGCAATTTTATCAATGGACATTGTCTCAAAGCAGCTTTACAGCACATAAGAAATATATAAAATATATATAAAATATATATTATAATATATAAAAACCTTAACATTAATATTAGACTTAAATATAAATTTATTTGTATTTATCCTAATGAGCTAGCCTCAGGCGACTATGGCAAAAACAAACCCCTTGTACTAGCAAGTCATGGAAGAAAGTCAAATTTTCTGGCAAACTAAATAAATTTTGCGTTATACATTGTGTTATTATCCAGCAGCTAAAATTAGTAGCAAAGTAGCTAACCTTAGAGTCATAAATATAAGCTAGTTCACTAGCAAGCTAACATTTCATGCTGGCATTTTAGATCTAGGAAGCTAGCTAACAAGATAGTTATTAAGAAGTGTTATCAGTAATGATCAGATATTAGATCGTTATTTGTAAATTCAGTCGCAAACTAGCTAGTTAACACTCGATTATTCGGGGAAACCCAGTACCTAAATTGAGTAGTAAGGCAGATAACAAAAGGCTATACAGTGTAGCACAGGGTTATTTACTGTTAAGCAAGTTATTATTAAGCTATTTAAAACCATTAGCTAAAATCACTTAACTTGTTTAATTATGTTGTGGAGTTAAATATATCTAAATTAAATCAAGTAAACTAAACAAGGTTGCTTGCTGCTAGCTAGATAATCTGTGGTATTATTAATAACTAATTGGGGACAAATATAATATAATTCCCAGGTACAAATATCTTCAAATTATGTGCATTATTAGTGATGGATTCTGTAGACAAGACGACTTTTGGAGCTTGCTGTACGTGTAGCATGTGTATTTTAAGCATCTCTGATGTCAGCCTGTTACACGATGCACTCAGGAGGTACTCAGCACATGAGCAGAGAACCAGTGAAGGCAGTTCACGAAGCCATGGATGACTCCAGCGACTGGATGAACGCGATGTTGACCTTTGTGACTAATTTGGTAACCCCGGAGGAGGAGGAGGAAGAAGGTACATTTCATATAGAAAGTGCATTTCATTCCACAGTAACAGAGTTAATACACTGACGTGAGCACCTGAACGCGTAAAACCACTGGCGGAGGTTTGATTTGACGAGACTCGGGTTATAATAAGCTTTACTGTGAATCGGTTGCACTGGTGGTCACTGTGTTTTACTGCTGGGGGAAATGTCACATGTCTAGAGAAATGACATTCACACAGAGATTAGGAAACTCTGCTATCATATCCAAGCAGCAGGCCCAGAAGAACACACTCAGGCAGGAACCATCAGATAGCCGACATGCTGAAATCAGATCAGACTTCACCTTCTGTGCGGCCTCTGGCTAAATCTGGCTCTGGTTTATCGGGCCAGCAGGGGTCACATGAGACACACAGTTAAAGGGATAGCTTGATAGGAAATGAAATTTAAAGAACTTTCTCTTTATTCTGAACGTAGTGGATCACTCAAGACTTAAGTTTTAAGGTTTGCATTTATGCTATGAGTCTAAAACAAGGGAATATTAAAAAAAAAAGTCAATAAATAAATTCTTAAATCACCACAAGCTACTTTTACATTTTTACCAGCCAAAGCACTGCCACATGGACACACCACACACCACAGTAAAGGCTTGACATGTTAACACACTGGTTTTATGAGATCGTGGTTTCTTATCGATTGATTAAATTATTAATAAGCAAATGGGACACTGTTTTTCCAGCTTTTCCCATCACAGAGGACATTTGACACAGAAGAATGAGGCTCTGTACCTGCGAGTATGAACTGTGCACAACATTTGTTATGATTCTGAAAATGAAAAATAAAATTGAAAACAAAAAAAGAGAGCTGGGTTCCTCTCTGTCGCTTTTATAGTGTCTCTTTCTATTTCCACTCCACTGCAAAATACACATTAAACACTATGCAAATGACCGATAGTCATTTAGGTTAAAAGCAGAGATGACACCTTTGGCTCTACACCATTTAGCTCTACAGCACTTCAGAGGACAACTACGCAGACATTGAGAAGGTCGTGTATGCAGTTATGACACCATTAACCATAAATCTAAAGCTGGCCATCTGATCTGCAGAAAATTATCACCCATGAATACAAATTTCTCTAATTACATGACTGAAAAAATATTTTTTCACTAACATTGCTCTTAGCATATAATTTCACACTCTAGCACTAAAAATATGGGTCATATACTATAAGTATAAAACAAGAAGTATTAACAATAACTTAAAATACATAGAAAGCCATTAATCCTAAAACATCATAATACAGATACTGAAAGGTTTTAGGTTTATTCAATTAACTGCAGTAAGAAATAATAACACTTGGCTAATCCCTATTGATATATAATATTTATATGGATTATAGATATTCAGTATATACATGTATATCTACAAAATTCTATTATAAGTCACATGGTACTATAAGTCAAGATACTACACTAGACACAAGTACCTCCATAGTTCACTGTTCTGACTGAAAATGTTAATGATAATTACATAAAAACATGTATACGGATATTCATACTAAGTGACTGGAAGCAGTGAAAATAATAATAATAATAATAATAATAAGTCAAGATGTCAAGTCAAGAAGTTTTTATTGTCATTTCATCCATATATAGCTGCCACAGCCCAGAGTAAAATAAAACAACGTTTCTCCAGGACCATGGTCCTACATAAAATAACACAGAGCTAAGGACTAAAACAACAGGTGCCCTTGCCACATAAAGTGCATCCTGGTGCAAACAGTGCAAGACAAAAAAGACAGTGTAGACAGATGACAACAATAAAATACAGGACAGATACATAAAATTGTTCTGACCAGTACACAGTCTGTATTGACCATTGTACAAATAAGAGGATGTAAACAATACGAATACTGGCATTTACAGTGAGGTCCAAATGCTTTTATATTATATATAATACATTTATACACATATGTGAAAAGTAGGAGCTTTGATATGAGTTTTTTAGTATTTGGTGTTCTTGCTGCTTAAATGACTTGAGCTGGCACTGATGCTAAAA